>NW_024367350.1:77607-138999 GCF_014805655.1 Passer montanus
GAAGGGAAGGGAAGGGAAGGGAAGGGAAGGGAAGGGAAGGGAAGGGAAGGGAAACCTCACCACGGATCATTCAACTAGACCTAACCTGCTTTTTAGGTAAACTTAGGAGTAAGAGTTCAGGAACGTATGCTAAATAAAACTGCACCATGCTTTATGAACATATTCCCATTCTTATTTAAATTAAGAAGTGATGAAGGAAAAGTACATTTATGTAATTCTGATTACCTAGTTATAGCATACAAACCAGCCTTTTTAGAGCAGATACTAGAGACAGCTTAAATGTAAGACCCAAACAGAGGTCCCCAGCTCTAAGAGGGACCCATATTAGTAGTGTTTCTGATGCTTACCACAATCAATAGCAAGATCATTACCAATGAATCACTTTGCTAACTGATGAACTCCAGAGGTTCCCAGCAGAGTTCAGGATTGAAAGCTCAGAGGGATGCAGCCCAGAGATGCATGTTATAAACTTTCCATGGACCACCAGCAATTTCAAGGACAAATCAGCATTTTAATGCAAAACAATGGAAAGGTAATACAAACGGGAAGTCAAAATGGTAGTGATTTGTATAACACTGGGAAAATATTTTTTTCTTTGATATGATGCCTCTGATCACTTGTGAAGAAAATGTGCTTTACTGAATGCAGTTTGGAAGTTCTGGGTTTCAAGTAGTGAGAAGCATGTTTGATTTGGGAAACATTTGTAAGTTAGTCTTTCTCTGTTTGCTGTTTTAAAAAGCCACTTAGCCTCCCTACCTCTGCTTTCCTAGCTGTGTGTTTTATGAAATGCAACTCATCCTGCAGATCTATTTTAAGGACTGTTAGCTTGTTCTGTTAATATCTGCCAAGGGATCTGGCTAAAGAAAACAGAGGGTAAATATACAATGTAACCATAATTTCCCAACAGAACTTGCAAGTACTTGCAATTTTTAGGTACACTCTAGAACCACAATGGCTCACAAAAACATGAGTGTTTCTGTTAGAAAGCTAAAAAACTAGACAGAAAAACTTGTCTTAAATAACGTATTTGTCAGGTGTCACCTAGATTTAAGCAATACCTCTTGGGCTACGACAACTCCTGCAGCTGAGTTGGGAGAGGGAAGAGGTGAATGGTTAAACTTCGATTCTTCTCACCCTGAAGTTTTCAATAGGGGTGTGGTATTTTTCTAAAGGAGCTGCCTTAACTGGTTTTCTAGGCTATGAGAGAGAATGAGGATTTGAAACTAATTTTACAAGTTATCTCTCATTTGATTAGGAAACCTCAGACACATTTCAAGAACTGCATTCCCATATTTACACATGTATTTACATTCTAGCTCAAACCCGTAGGCCTGAAGACCATTAATATAGTTAATGGACTATTTAATGCTAAGGGGGGATGGCAACAGAGTGTTCCAGAGCTGACTACAGGCTTGGATCAACTTCAAGCCATTTACTGTCAAGTGATATGGAAAAAATGACCATTAGAAATCTGACTATAGTTTGTCTTCTGATCTAATTCCTTCCGAAAGACAAGGTGTTGGCTGACTGAAGGAGAACTTGCTACTGAAGGAGAAATCTGCTCATGACTCATTTGTATGCACATGGCATAACATTAACTGTGCCACTTCAGTAGAAGTTTGAAGGCTGAATACATTTAGAAGCCTGACCCTTGTAGAGGAGATTTCAGATAACTAACTTAGTAGGCCCCCTTCTTTAACTGCATTTCCCAGTTGGACTGGGTGCTCCCAAGGTGTAAAACTGATTCTGCTTCTCATCTGGACCACATGCCACCCAGTAGATACATTAATTTTCTTCATTTTACATGGTACATTTGACTTGCTTTTATTTGTGACAGAAAATCTCTCAGACCACACAAAAGGGAGAGGTACTGTCCTAGGAGTGCTGGTCAAAACAAAGAGGGATAACACATCTGCCATTTTAGGTGCATTTACAACAAAGTATTTGTGTGGGCAGCTGTTCAAGAGAATACTCTATTAATAACATCTTTTACTAGAATTAAATGGAATTTCTTGCATTGGTATCTAGAAGTGGTTTGCAGGGGATCTGAAGGAGAAATATTAGAAATGGTGGCAATACTCATTGGGATCAATAACACATACAAGATCATACAATTACTAAACACTACAACACTGAACTGTCATCCCAGAGTCTGCGACAGCTGATAAACCTTAAAACAACAGAAAACTGGAGAAATCATGTCCGGATTCATGTCTCTCCAAACTCCCTCTGAAAATAGGCTCAGCTGTCATAGATGGTCAAATCACCAAGTCAAAAAGACTTGAATACTTTTTGATGCAGAAAACATCTGAGTCGATCATGAATCATACCATCCCAATAGAGCTTGGCCAGAGCCCAAACCCTAATTGGTGGGAATCACTTAACACATTTTTAAAACAAGCCTCTTAAAAACAACAGTTATAAACAAGAAACCTTAGGATTACAAACCAATTGAACCAGCAAATAATTGAATCCTTCCGAAGTTTCTGTCAAGCCAGAGATTCTTCAAACACAGCAAACTTCTTGAATTCTCTGCTGGAGTACTTCTGTAATAATAATAATAATTAGAAGGAACCACAAGACTGGAAATCTGGATAAAAAACCCTCAGAAACATATGAGTAGTTAGGAAATAAAGAAGAACAAGATCCTGAAGAGACACGTGCCTTGCAGATAATCACACAGAGATAGGAAAACACATGAAAGCCAGCTGCAAACACCACAAAAACACCCCAACAACAATTCTCATCACAAAAATCTGAAGACTCATACAACAAAATCAACTCATCAACAAGAAGTGCTTGAAGGGGTTAAGACAACCTTCCCAAAGCATTCATCCAACATTAACAACAATCACCATCTATCAGCATTATTTATAAAAATTAAAAATAACAAAGGTTATAAAGTCAATACTAACAATTCATTAAACTTTGAATCATTGGGGAATCAACTGATGACCCCACAACAGGATCTGATTGACATTTCCCAAATGCTCTGTCTTCCAAAACACCTCAGGTAATTGAATCATTACTAACACTTTCATCTTTACATGATGGTTTCCCTCCCTGAGAGGCATTTTTCACAATGTAAGATTTCTATCTATATCATATTTAGAATAACATTGACTCGCATAGGGTTCTCTTTTTTCCTGTGTCTTGTGCAAAGA
Source organism: Passer montanus (assembly GCF_014805655.1). Taxonomy (NCBI): domain Eukaryota; kingdom Metazoa; phylum Chordata; class Aves; order Passeriformes; family Passeridae; genus Passer; species Passer montanus. Next base: position 80,772 of record NW_024367350.1, read on the forward strand.
CTTGGTGCTTTCTCACTTTTCTGATGAAGATTCTGTGGACCTGGCCTGTGGAAGAGTTAGGTGAAGCGCCCCATATAATATCTGCTGCATTTTCTGTGGAGTTGCCCTGTTAAAAAACTGGATAAAGCACTGTGAGAGTTCTCAGAAGTTTTCCATCTTGCCCTTGAAGGAGTTTCCTGACCTGATTTTTTTTTTCCCAAACGCCTGCTCGGAGTGCTGCAAAGTGCTGGCTGCTACGGTTGCCTGGCAACTGTGACAGGGCGGTGCTTTGAGAAACGTCTGACATGCCCCGTCTCCGCCTGCTCTGGGACAGCCTCAGCCTGCGTCATCTCGGGGATGGGGAAAGGAACGTCCTCGCCCTGGCCGCGCCCCGCTTTCACCGGCTTTGAAGCAGCCGCGCCCTTGGGAACGCCCCCCTCCTCCCCGGGATCATCCACGCTGTCCGGGTCCCATTCGGGATCCGCCTTGCCTGGACCCGCGCAGCCCCCATCTCAACTGGGGACTGTCCCCCCCTGGCTCCGCGCCAACACCCGCACCCGGCGGGAGCATCTCCCACACTACCGGTGCCCCTGCCGTGCTCGCGAAAGGTGAAAAAGCCTTTCTCGCTCCGGCTTCCGAGTTTTGCGACATCAACGCGCGTCCGTTGTGTCTCGCCGCCGCCGCGGCTCCGCGCTCCGCTCGGCCCGGCTCCGCTCGGCCCTGCCCCCGCAGCCGCCGAGCACTCCCCAGACGGCTGGGCGCTGCCCGCCACTGCCGCCGCCATCGCGCGCACCCTCGCTGCCGCGCGCGTCATCGCCGCCACCTCGGCCGCTCCCACGGCCCCTCCCGGCGCCACCGCTTTTGGTGCTGCCCTGAGCCACCGCTTGCAGCTCGCTCCGGCCGCCCTGGCAGCCCCTCCCGCCGCCGCCGCGGCCGTCCCAGGCTGCTGCCGGCTGTCCGGTGCTGCCGTCACCATCGCGGGACCCCCAGGCGCCCCCGCGGCCGCTGCGCGCCACCCGGGCTGCTGCTGACTGCCTGTCACTGCCTCGGCATGGTCGAAATGCAGCTTCCCCTCGGGCCCCGCGACTTCCTCCATCCCCCGCCCCGATGGTCCCGCCGTCGCCTCCCTGGCTTCTGCCGCTCTCATGTCCCCCGCCGCTGCCTTCGCTGCCGCCCCTGGCTGCTATATGCTGCCCAGCGCCGCTGCGAGAGGCTGCCTCCAGTCACCTTCTGGCCCTGTGATTTCGGCACCCTCCCCCGTCAGTCCCTCCGCCGCCGCCCCTGCCGTTAGTGTACTCAGTCTGGGACTACAAGCCTGTTCATGGGCGAGATCCCACTTTTCCTCCTCACCGAAGGAACTGGCTAGTTTCGACTTTCCTGCGACTGTTTGAGGGATGTCTGCATCAGAGGACCCTGGAAATTCTGGGTGTTCTGGGGATTCTGAGGACTGAAGGGACTCCTGGGACCCTGGACGTGATGGTAAATAGTCCTGTTCATTTTCAGTGGGAGGCATTCCTGCTTCCCCTGGATCACTGGTGGAGAGAATTGCCTCCTGCTGATCACAGGGCAATTTCCCTCCCTCGGCTCCCGTAGGAGTCTGGGCCGCCTGCTGCTGGCAAGGCGGTACCCCTCCCCCCTGACTAGTGGGAGTAATTGCTACTGCCTGCTGACCGCAGGTATCCCCTGCGGCATTCTGCGAAATCGTTTCCAGCATTGTTCCCGCTGGAGCCAAAAGTCTCAAGGCCTTTTTATCTTTCCCTGTTGCTAAATGATAAATGAAATTAATAGGGCAGGAGATCTTTCTCCTTTTTAATGCCTTTATTAAGAAGAATCAGCTCAGGTGGGGAGAAATCAACGGGTCGCACCCATGCTGCGGTTGCTCCCAGGCGTGGCACGGAGAAGGAGGATGATGCAGCTTTGTCCGCTGGTCTGCAGGCAGAGCTGGGGATTCCGTCCTCACGGTCTCCTGTGCTATAGGGTGTTAACAAGAATGGCAGTCCAAACATCATTTCATAGGGTGAAATCCCTAAATCAGACCGGGGTCTTGTTCTGATGCGCAAGAGCGCTAGGGGCAAACTCTTTAGCCAATTCATTTTTGTTTCTTAAATCAATTTAGTCAATACATTTTTAAGAGTTTTGTTAATTCGTTCTACCCTCCCAAAACTCTGGGGGTGCCACGGAGTATGTAATCTCCATTTTATTCTTAAAGCTTCAATTATATTTTGCAATGTTTGGGCCACAAAAGGCGGACCTTGGTCTGAGTCTATGGTATTCACCATTCCCTTCTGGTTCACTTTTTGGAAAATTAAACACTTTTGTAATTGCTTTTGCTAGGTCATATACACTTATGCACAGGTTATTTCTTAGGAAATAATCACATAGTCTTTGGACTCCCAAGTGGGTTAATTTATGTAGTTCTGTTAGCGCTGTCCAAGCAAGTGCTTTGTTTAAAAACACCTGTCCGTCTGACGTTAACCACTCCCCTCATTGCCCGTGATGCAACTTTAAATCTTTAATTCTTTTTCACAAAATATGGGTTATTCTCTTCTTTTTCCCTCCTCAGGTGTGGTTTCTGCTTTAAAAACTTTTACTGGATCCCCTGGTTCTAAAGCTGCTTCCTTTGCTATCTTGATCAGCTAGCAAAGGTTTCACAACTTTAGGTTGAACAGTTTGGGGGTCCAGTTTCTCCACAGTAATAGCAGTGCCTTTCACTCAAAGGGACTTGAGGCCTCTCCATTCCTCCTGTGCCTGACAGTACTGGCATATCCTTGCCTGCTCCTGATGGTGGCCCCCCCCAACTCTTTTGTTACCTTGGACTGTGGGAAAGAGTTGCTGGCCCCTACACTTTCTCTAGCTATAGCAACCATGATCCTTGCTTTGGCCTTTGCTTTTTTCTTCTTCTCTCCTTAAATACACCTTCAATGTTTCCCTCAATAGCTCATTAATGTCTTTCTCTTGCCAATCTTCAATCTTTTCCAGTTTTCTCCATATATCAGGCCAATTTAGTAACAAATTGGACCTTTAGTAGCACTTCACCCTCTTTGGTGTCTGGGTCTATTCTGGAATACAATTGGAAGTTCCGCTTTAGGCAATTAAGCCAAGTAGTAGGAGTTTCATCCTTCTCTTGTGCACCCTCAAATGCCAATTTTGTGTTAGTTCCTTTGGGAACTGATTCTCTGATCCCCCGAATTATCAAAGACTTGTACTCCATCATGGCTTTTCTCCCTTCCTCCTGGTTAGGGTTCCAATTAGGATCCACTAGTGGCAGTTTGTCTTCACCTGATGGCACTTGGGATCCTGGACGGTTATCTTTTTCCCAAATTCTTATGCTAGCAGCTCTAATCATTCGGAACTTTTCTGGGGAAAATAATATATTTAGAATGGAATTCATCTCCCCCCAAGTGTAGATATTTGGACCTAAGAATTGATTCACTTGGTTGGCAATGGCCACAGGGTCTTCAACTACATTCCCTGACTCCTTCTTGAATCCTCTCACCTCAGAAGCAGTTAGAGGAGCATCCACAAAACCAACACCTCCTGCTACTCCTCCCATAGGAACTTCTCTAAGTGGAAAAAGTCTCTCTACCTTGGAGGTCCTGGATCACGTACCACAGTATGGCCCATCTTCAGACACAAAATTACTCATTTGAGGGGTATTAGCATTAACCTGGACCTGCTGTAGGTCCACAGCTATATTTGGTGATAAGAGGTTACTAGGTAAGGAGGCATTTGTGTCCCAGCTGGGAGGAGGTGGAAGGACAGCAGTGTAGGAGGGGGAGAAGAGCTTGGGTGCATGTTAAGTGGAGCTGGAGAAGGGGTGGAGCATGCAGCAGATGAAGTAGGTACTAGTGGTGGTGCAGAAGCAGCTAAAGGAGTCGAAGGAGGTGGTGAGGGAATGGCCACCATGGCCACCGGGGGAAAAGCCGGATCTGCTATTTGAGGTGCTCGAAGGAGAGGATTGTAAGGTGGAGGGGCATCAGGAGGCAAGTAGTCTAGGAGGTCCCACCTTTTAGCAATCTCTTTAACTCCAGCATCCCCTCTTTCATTCCCCTCTTTCTTGCTCTGCACTTTACAAATTTGCACTCCTTCATTATTGATAGCATTCAACCAACAAGCTGCATATAACAATTGCTCAGGATCAATATTCTCTCAAGATGTCAGGTACTGACTCAGTTGTTGACACATCCACTTGTCTTTTGTTCCACACCCTGGCCATCCTTCTTGCACATCTAATTCTGGCCACACTTCTAGACAATAGTGAATCATCTTAACTTTATCTAATCCTTCTGTGGCTTCTATAGAGTCCCATCTCTCTAATAGTTCAGCTAGGGGACTATGAGGAGGTATATTCTTCAGTCTCTGGCCACTTTTCTTACTATTATACCCTCCCATTTTTTCGGCCTCAAAAAAAATCACAAAGATGGCTTTACCCTAAAAGAAATATATCTTATTTAAGAAGTCCCGGCCTCCTCTGCTGAAACTCCAGTTTGTCTGACTCCTCTTGTCAGGACTTTGTTGAGACCTCGGCTTCCCTCACCAAGACTTCAACAAGCAAACAAAACAAAGAAATCCTCGAGACCCTGGCCTCTGAGGCTGTATGCCTGACCTCCTTCGTCAGGACTTTGTTGAGACCTCGGCCTCCTTCGCCAAAACTCAACCAACAAAACCTCGAGACCCTGGCCTCTGAGGCTGTATGCCTGACCTCCTTCGTCAGGACTTTGTTGAGACCTCGGCCTCCTTCGCCAAAACTCAACCAACAAAACCTCGAGACCCTGGCCTCTGAGGTTGTATGCCTGACTTCCTTCGTCGGGACTTTGCCTGCAGGACTTTTGGACTTGCCCGAATCCTTCTTGGGACTTGTGAGCTTGCCTAACCTCTCTCGTCAGGACTTAAACCAAAAGTATGGTCTGATTTTTAGTTTGCCTGACCTTCCCCATCAGGACTTACATATCAGGGCTTGAAAAAACTCAAGATAGGCTTCCTCTGCCAGACCTTGTGCCTGACCTCCGTCATCAGGACTTAAAAACAAAACTACCTGATTTTCTAAATCGCTAACTTCCTTTGTTAGGACCTGTATCAGGGCTTTTGGGATGCGTGCCACTCACACACTATTTCCTCCACATGCCCAGAGGGGGGTCCTCTTTACCCCTTTGGAGGCGCCTCAATCACCAATTCCACTCGCTTCCCCCTGTTCCCGGCCAGCCCCCTCGCGGGGGTGCGGAACCGCAGTACTGAGGGGTCCTCACTCACTTCAAGGTGCCGAGCTGCCGGCCCTCGTCTCACTCACACGCCACTCACTTGCCTCCCACTCCAGCCGCCAGGATACTCTCACCAGTCTGATGCTGCTCCGTGTCACTGTCCCAAGCTGATCTTCTCTGGTCCTGATAGCCAGCTGTCCTGCAGTTCCAGGGTGGGCGGAAGAAGTCCCAGTGGGCAGACACCAGTCCCGGTGTCTTCTTCAGGCGTGGCTATCGCGGATGAGTCCCCAAGTTGAAATAAACGGGGCAGGAGATCTTTCTCCTTTTTAATGTTTTTATTAAAAAGAATCAGCTTAGGTGGGGAGAAACCGACGGGTCGCACCCACGCTGCCGGTGCTCCCAGGAGTGGCACGGAGGAGGAGGATGATGCAGCTGCATCTGCTGGTCTGCAAGCATAGCTGGGGCTTCCGTCCTTACGGTCCTCTTTCTAGTTAAGACCTTTTCAGGTTAGGGTGAGAAGTGAAAGGATCTTAGCAGATACTGGATTAAGGTCCTCATCTTTAGACATCATTTAGGTCTCTTAATTCCATGTTGGCTTGTTGTTTTTAGGGGTTTTTTCCTGAACATTGCAAAATCTGGTGAAATGCATTCTCATCTGCATACTAGCTCTGATGCCACTCCCCCCTTGCTACCTGCGGGGGGGTCTGGTGTCACTCCCTGGCAAGCATCAGGGGGGACAATGGCTAATCACCAACCAGTAACAGGTAATTGAAGAAGAACTCTTAACAATAGGTGGGTACAACATGCAGGTAACCTTCAATTTAACAGCAACTGGCTCAACTTGTTTAACTCTGCAATCTTAAAAAATATTGATAACTTTTTATTCATAACAGTCCTGGTCCCTGGCCAGGAGATCACAGGTGAGTATTCCTAGGTGCCTTGGTCTTCCTCTCGTCCGGGCCGTGCTTGAGGTGATTTGTTTCGGCAAGGGTCAGGTTGTTCTTCCTGGGATTTTTCTCTCTGGTGGTGTGCCTTTTCTTCGGTTGGAATTCAGTGTCTGGTGGCTTGGCTGCTTGCCAGCGGCTCACCTCTGAGCTTCACCCACCCAGGGACGCCAGCTCTTGGGTTCCCTCCCTGGTTGAGATGATCCCGAGGTGTGTCAAAAGTATTTTTCTCCAACCCAGCTGTGTGACAAGAAATCAGAAGTCTTCGGCTGTCGTTCTCAGCATTGTTTATTATTTATCTAAAACATTTTCTGTCTGGCCTGCCAAGGTCTGGCCTGCCTGGCCTGTTCTGCAGGTCGGTCTGAGGCACACTCTGGCCACCTCTGGGCTGGTGTTGTCTTTTATACAACAAACCACATATTCGATATTTACAGTTATTTTCCAATACCTATCACCTATGTTAGACAGTGACTTTCTAGTCTAAACCAAGCCCAAAGTGCTAGCACCACCAAGAAGATGGAGGCTAGAAAGAAGGAAGAAGGGCAGGACAACACCCAAATCCCTCCATCTTGTACCCCTAGACCCTCATAGTAAAATTCTTCAAAATTTCACCTTTCACGCTGCGACAACTACTATTATGCTACTTAAACTTTTGTGACTTGTAATTCTTCATATAAGGTTGGTAATTTGCTCTGTGGGTTAAGATCGAATTCGCAGGTGTCTTTGGCTTCATGCCAGGGTCTCCAAGCCCCTGCCAGGGCTTTGAGCCATCCAGGGCATCCAGAGGAATGTCCTGGGTTCTGACACATTAGTGCATAGCTCTAAACTGCATATAAAGTGTAGTTAACTGTCTTTACATTTCAGACAAATTTCACCTTTCACGCTGCGACAACTACTATTATGCTACTTAAACTTTTGTGACTTGTAATTCTTCATATAAGGTTGGTAATTTGCTCTGTGGGTTAAGATCGAATTCGCAGGTGTCTTTGGCTTCATGCCAGGGTCTCCAAGCCCCTGCCAGGGCTTTGAGCCATCCAGGGCATCCAGAGGAATGTCCTGGGTTCTGACACATTAGTGCATAGCTCTAAACTGCATATAAAGTGTAGTTAACTGTCTTTACATTTCAGACAAAATAATCCCTCTGGGCCTGTGATCCAAGGACACACCACAGCCTCAGGCCCTGAAAAGTATAAACAAAAGTGAATTGGGAAGGGGCAAACTGAGGGAATATGGCTTCATTACCTGAAGTTTTAATTGGAGAATTAACCCCTGATATGCAAACAGACTTCTATCTGCCTGAAAAACCTGTGCCGCCATCCATCTTGGGCGGATGTAAAAGCCTCCGCGAGGCTTTTACACTGCCCAAGGCCTGTTGAAGGCCTTTAAAAAATACCCACTTTATTCTCTTAACTCTGTCTAGTTTCTGTTCTAGGTAGCCACTCCAAGGCATCAATACCATGTAGCACTGAGTGCTGCTTACTTCAGTAAGGCTAATAACAAGGAGACAGGAAAGAAAGGTTTCTCTATATTTACTTAGCTCACATAATTCTGCTGGGTCTTCTCAAGTCTCCAAGTCTATAATTCAGGTTCTGTTTTGCACAGCAGTTCCATAAAAGCTTAGTTTCTTTGTGTGTGCTACGAGATGGAATATATCTGAAAGTAAATAAGTAGCAAATATTGGGCCAGCCTTCAACCAAAGGCTTTTCATAGCAAATCATGGAGCCATCACTGCTGAATTTCAGCTGCCAGAATGATGTACGTTGGCTGTATCTTGAAAATTAAATATGCATCCTTAGAATAGGAAGGGAATGAAATTCAGGCATTTAAATACATAGGTTATTTTGCCTGATAACAGGCACCAGTCTGCCACAGACAGTTATTCACTTGAAAACAGATCCAGAATACAGGATCTGAAAAGCTCTGTACAGAGAGGCAGCATTTTAGCAGGCTGCTTTGATTCCATGCCAAGTGTTCAGAGGTGGCTTCAACAGTAGGCAACAAAGTGTCATAGAGGTATAACTGAAAACAACTGAAAATTGCATTAGTTTCTGTCATTCTCTCAATAGCAAATGCACATAGATTGAATTTCATCATGCATTTGAAGGTACATTTTAAGCACATATTAGTTATGTTTTCCCTGTCCCTCAAATGGCCCAGGATGTAAAAATCAACAAAAAATAACCCCCACTCCCCTTTGTGGCACACACAACCCACACCTGAAAGGCATCAGGAAAAAAACCCTTGACTATTTTTGCCTAGGTTGCCTATAGGGATATAAATCTGTGTGAGGAATATTTACATCCATCTCCATAAAATGGCATCATTCTTTGCAATTAACAAGAGTTACTTAATTGCTCCTTAAACAAATGAAGTCCTTTGTGTTTCAAATTAACTGAAAGGCATAAATGAATGTTACTAATTTATGCCTTTCAGTTTATCTCATAGCATTGTTGAAACCAGCTAGTTCACAAGAACTGCATATAAATGAAGCAGGAGCTAACTTGAAGGGCAGCATAGGTAAATTTTTTGTACCTAGTGCATTGTTCTTGCATCATTCTTACTTATTTTTTAATGAGGAAAGCATTTTTTAATGAGGAAATTTGTTATACCTTGGTATAATATAAAAGCCCCAGATCCTCAAAGGACAGACTTACTGGTTTAACAGAGAAAAGGAGAAAGAGAGACACAGAGAAAGGAAAAGTGACAGATTTGTGGGAGGTATGATCTACAATCCAAGTCTATTTTCGCATTATTTGTCATTCAGTAACTTTTGCAATTTATTGATGCTATATCATTTCAGTGGAGATGGCACTTGTCATGTGGGTATTTAAACATGTCTCTTGTTTCACCTGCATTTGCAAAATCTCAGTAATATGCTATATACATAGAGAAAACATACATGTCCATAAAAGCTGTTTCTGTTACAAAGATTAATTACAGTATTTGCTTCATCATGCAAGCTCTTTCCCTTATTTAGCTACCCAAACCTTTCTAACAAACAGGCTCCCAAATGAAATTTCAGTCTCTTTTTACAGGTAGCAAAAATATACTGGATTTAAGAACACTTAATAATTTTAGCTAAAAATGCAGTGATTCCACTCTAGTTCAGTAAGTATTAAGAGACTGAAATGCCAGAAAGAAATGAGGAGTAATTCACATGATGTTGGAAAATGATATTAAAATCAAGAAATAAGGGAGAACTGAAAAATTCTCTTCTGCCTGATATTTTCTAGAAAGTAGTATATTAAATCAACTCACTTTTCCACCTTTTTGTTGTTTGTTTGTTGTTTGTTTTTTGTGTTCTTCTCTTTTTAAGACACTAAGCTGTTTACAGAAGAAGAACAAACAGTGATTATGGAAGATGAAGAAAAAGATGGAGACATAATCCACAGTTAGATTACAGTGGTATTTCAATAATACAGTGCAAATAATAATGGGTCATTCAAAGTGGCAACACATTAAAAAAGATCTTTCACATTTGTAAATAATTTTCTCAGTTATACACTTGAATTTAAACTACCATCAAGTGCTTATCTGCTTATCTGCATCTCATAATTCCTAGCAAGCATCATGGGACATGAATGGCAGAAATTTCAGTTACACAGGGTTTGAAGGATTCTGTCAGTTTACTACAAGTGGCTTCCTAGCATTTTTGCCAATGAGAAATATTGGCAAACTGAGGCAAGCCATGACATCACACCACAACATCGGAATCCACCTCAGGTCAGATCTGGTTTTGTGCAGTGTGGTACTCATGCAGTACCTGGCACTAGAAGTGGTAATGCAGAGTAGTAAAACATCAGCTCGTGATTCAAATTGCTTTTTTTGCCTGACACTTGACCTCATTTGTCCAACTTTCCTTTCCTGAAATAACACTGACCACAGTGAAAATTCCCATGTGCAGAGCTGATGGGATAGATGAAGAAGGTGAGAGGGTCAGGATTCAATTCTAGAGTGTCTGAAATGCAAAGCAAAAATTTCATCTGCCTGTATCTGCTCATGACTTGTGTCTGTAAGGAGGAAAAGATAAATTTATTTTAGAATTAAAATTACACCTAAGGGCTCTCAGCCTTGACAGATGCATCAAATAGGATGCAGGGCAGAGATCTCAGAGGAGAAACACTAGGGAAGTGCAATGCCTGCAGGTAATTGTCTCCACTGGCTTGGTGAAAGATAAAATTGTTGGATAGTTGATCCTTTTGCTCCAAATAATTTCTTTTCACATCTGCTTTTTAAATTGAATTCTGATTCAATTCTTAAATTGAATTAGTTAGGAGAGGTTGTAAAGATTCAAACTCACAGCAGGAAGGTAAAACTTGAATAAAAGGAATAATGTTTCTCAATGGCATATGCTTACTGCAAGGTGGAAGAGCATTGTGACTTTTCAAATAGTTTACCTCAATGATTCAAATAAGAATTGTTTTCACAGACAGCTACAGCATTTGTAGAGAGATGGGTATTGGTAGAATATTTTACCCAAAAAAAGATAGAACTGGACACTGTCTGCTGACCTTAATACTCTGGGATAGATGGAGTAGCACTGCCAGATGAACCCTTACGGAACTAAGCAAAGAGATTGAAGATTATCTAGCCTGGTGGACAGAATTTAGTTATCTTTTTAAGTCACTTATACAGACAGCTGAGGACCCTATTAGTTTGGACTCCATTTGCCACTGTGACTGACCCAACATCTTTCATGAGAATACAGTCCATTCACAAATATATGTGAATGTATACTCTCAAAATGTAATCAATGAGCTTACAATAAATAATTGCATGTTAAATTGCACAAGAGGTCCACTATATGATTAATGGGATACCTCTTACTTAGAAAGTGTACTAGTTGTTATCCTATTAATCTATCAGTGAGATAATACTTAAAATATAAATCATGTATAGTTCAAGTGACAACATAATATAAGATCCACAGTAAAGTGTGGAAACAGATGGACGTGACAGCCCTCTCCCTTGGAGAAATATCCCTTGAATGGGCTATGATAAGAGCTTCCCAAAGTCTCATGGATTGAGAAATCCTCCGTGGTCATGGTGAGTTCCCAGCATGCTTTGGAACCCCATGTAGATTTGTTGGGACTGATTGGTTTTTCCCCCTTTGTACCACCCCTGCTTTTCCCATAAAACCCCAGTTTCTGCCTTGTTCAGGAGGGAGCTGCCATCACTAGCATCCTTCGCAAGGTGCTGGAATAAAGGCTATCTCTGTGGAACAACAACACAGTGCTCCTGTCTCTTTGTCCCTGTGTTGGCCAGGGTACACCTCGCAAGGCAGAGCTGAAATCACTAAGAGCTGAAATCACTTCTAAGAGCTGAGGTGAGATGCCTACCCCTTGCTGAGGTTACCTGGCAGCTGAAGGACTGCCTAAGACTCCTAGAAAGCTCTCTCTTGTGGGACCTCTCTCTGGGAAGGTTGCGGCGTCAAGGTCAAGCCATCAGACCCCCAACTGCCTCTGCAGTAAAGTATGTCACAACAAGTACACAACAAGAATATGACTCAGGTCTACCTTTGCCAGTGAAGTTGGTGAATATTTTCAGTGCATGTGTAGTGAGTTGACCTTGGCTAGATGCCAGATACCTACCAGTCTGCTCTATCACTCCCCTTTACGCCAGGACAGTGGAGAGAAAATAAGATGGAAAACAACTAGTAGGTTGAGATAAGGCAGTTTAAAAAGCAAGAACAAAAAAAAAAAAAAAAAAAAAGAAAAGCAAAAGTTTACACATGCATAAGAAAAAGGGAAAACAATTAATACCTACTTCCCATCAGCAAGCAATATTCAGCCATTTCCCAGGAAGCAGGGTTTCAGCACACACTTCTGGAATGGTTGTTCCAGAAGGCAAAAGTGGTAACATAACAAATGTCCCCCATTCCTTCTCTCTCCCATAGCTTTTATATCTGACCTGATATCATATGGTATAGAATACCCCTTTGGTTTATTTGGGTCAGCCACTTTTGGCATAGTTTTGTCCCCTACCAGGATCTTGCTCACTCCCAGTCCCTTGATAGGAGCCATGCGAGACAATGTTAGAGACAGTGCCGATGCTGTGCCAGTGCTGCTCAGCAGTAGCAAAACCACTGGTGTGTTACCAGTACGTATCCAGCTACCAATGCAAAGCACAGCACTGCTGGGGCTGCTAAGGGAAAATGAACTCTATTTTTGTCAGCCCCAATACAATTTCCACCCCTTATTTCATACTATTTGCATCCTCCTCAGATCTCACATAATTTATATATCTTCCAACTCCTCCATTGTATTTCTCATTACTGGAATCCGTTTTTACCCATGCTTACAACTTAACTACATCCTTACACCATCTCTATACCCAATATACACTTTCATTAACTACTACCCCTGTCCTTTAACAGATTGATATTACTTTCCCTTTTCATGGGCTTCCTCCATCTCTCCAGATCCATCACTTGGGCTCCATTCAATCAGAATGGGTAGTCAAGACAGGAGAAGAAGCATACTTGATCACTGGGAATGAAGACTGGCCTGGCTCGAGTCATCATTGCATCCTCCTTGCCCATCACAAAATTAATTCTTCATCAGTTCAAGTCATTCCTGCTACTTTACTTCCTGCAACACATAATTTATGCCACAGATTGTTTTTCCCACAAGGTTAAATTTCCTTGAGTCACACAGCAGGTCTCCCAACTCTTCCACACTACCTACCAAATACACCCTGGTCCTTGGGCAAAAACAATCCCACAAATGGGTTTGCCTTTCCTCATGGAAGGAGAAATCCACACCAGCCACACCAGCTTTCCCGGCCATGAAGCCCCAGTCATGAAGAAAGAAACAGAGTTAGCTATCTGGCCTCCATCTGGGGCTTCCCTTCTCTCTGACTGAGGCAGGACAGAACCAATCTCTTGGGCTGCCCCTAAAAACTGGGCTGCTGGTTCATAGGTATGTGAAAGTATGCAGAGTTTCTGCTGCATTTCAGACCAAGAAGATTCAATTTCTACAGCTGATGTATGCATTTGCAGGTAATACTATGATATGAAGCTGCTGAAATATGATGCAGGGGCTCTTTGAACCGCCTTCCTCCACATGGCCATTGTGCAAGGGACAGCCTCTGTATCTTTAAGGACTTTATCCTTTTTCAGATTTCTATAGATGACTTCCAGCACTGCTAATTCTCTCAGATACTGGATAACTTCAGCTGTGGTGGTCCACTTTCCTGAGGAGTTTATTCCCAAGAACTGGATGTCCTGTGCAGTTCCCTTAACTTTGTTTTATGGCAAGAACAGCTTTCAGAAGGATTTGGATTTTTTATTCTTTCCTTCTTCAAAAACTTCTTCTGCTGTATTGCCCCACACAATGATATCATCAAGACATTGCAGGTGTTCTGGAGCTCTACCCTGTTCGATATCAAATAGTGGAGCTTCCATAAATGATCTTAAAAGATCTTCCTTAAATTAATATCTTGCCCTCACGCTTGAGAGGAGCTGTCTACAGAGGCTGAAAATTGCTCATTCTTTTCCAATTCCTCTTTCAACTTCCCAATCTCTAGCAAGGGATCCCAGCTGTTGGACTTCATGACCTTCTAACTGCTGAGTGTTGGCTCCATTATCCCAGCATCGAAGAAATCCATTCATCTGGCTGGTGACTGTAGTCTTTTCTCAAGTCTCAAAGTTCTGATGAAGTCAGAGTAACTTGGGTTTCCTGTTTGATTTGCCTCACTCCTTTCAATTTCTGTGTTGAAGGACCTGCTATTGAAGGATCTGCTTCTTCCATCTAACCCCTCCTCTCCTATTTCTTCTTCTTCTTCTTCTTCTTCTTCTTCTTCTTCTTCTTCTTCTTCCTCCCTTACTAATCAATGGTATGAGCCTGTTACCTTGTCAATTTTTTTTTCCATTACTAGAGTAATAACTTTAGTTACTGTAGTTTGAGTCTGTCTCAGTTATAGTGTCCTCAAATGCAGTTTGGGTTCCTGCTATAACTACAGTCCTCTGAGAGTACAGAACTGTGGTTCAGTAGGCACAGGCCAGGCCCCAGTACAGGGTGAGAAGCTGCTAGTGTTCATTGGGCTAGACAAGACACCTTTCTATCAGTTGATAGGCCAGCTTGTCAGGGTTGATCACCTGTTCAGGTGTAAACCCCCAGGTGATGGTAGGTGATAATTGCCCTAGAAACATGCCCAAATCCTTCCATGCACCTTGCCACCCAGAAATTGAATGCCTCAGTGCAGATTTCACTATCTCCTAATAAAATTTGTTTTCTCTTACATCAGGATGGCACCAGATTCCATAAACTCCATAGTGAACCAGCAGTATTAGTTGATATTATTAACAGTATTAAGCTGCTTACATAAGGATGAGCAAAGACTGTGGAAGATTGCATTATAAATGCATTCAAATCAGTCTCGGGCAGGGAGAAGGAGGTGTACTCCTTCATCATCCACAGAAGATAGCTCCCCCAGCATAACAAGTGTTACATCATCAGTGTAAAGGAAAAGCACACAGCCACTGTTTGTATTAACATGTTCTCAAACTCAAAAGAGAGAGAGAAGCAATGCAGCTGACAAACTCCATGTCCCACAAAGAAGCTTGCTACTTGATAAATACTATTTATAAATATGTATATTTATATATTACTGCTTTTGCCTCACAGCACACACTGGATGCCAAAAATATTGTAGTGGTGTGACCTCGGACACTTCCTGAGAAGCAGGGTTTCAGCACACAATTCTGGAGCAGTTGCTTCAAAAGGCAAAAGTGATATAACAAATGTCCCCCATTCTTCCTCTCTCCCATAGCTTTTATATCTGAGCTGATATCATATGGTATGGCATATCCCTTTGGTTTATTTGGGTCAGCTATTTTGGCATAGTTGTGTCCCCTACCAGGATCTTGCTCACTCCCAGTCCCTTGATAAGGTACCATGAGAGAGAACAGTGCTGCTCCGCAGTAGCAAAACCACTGATGTGTTATCAACACCTTTCTTGCTACCAAGGCAAATTACAGCACTGTGACGGCTGCTAAGGGAAAATGAACTCTATCTCAGCCAGACCCAATACAGCACAATAAGCAAGAGTGAAGTGTGGAGTCCTGAAAAGATTCAAATTAACATCAGCAATGGATTAGCCATGAAATCGACATGTTTAGGCATGAAGGGGCTTAACAACACTAAGCAGGAACACAGATAGAATGTGACTGACTTTACTGCTCTGAAATTTCCAAGCCTGGGAAATGCTGACACAGTTTAATGGAAAATTTAAAAAAAAAAAAAAGCCTCCTTTGAGCCTAGAACTGTATATTGCTTGGCAAAGAGGAGTTACAGTCTGAGTGACATCTCTAATGGCACAGCAGCCTAATTTATCATCCCTGTATTGATGAAATTGAAACCCAGACAGGAGAATGCTGCTGCTTCCTTTAAAAATGGCATATTCACAGCCTGCCAATTCAGCATTTTCTCTTTTTTTTTCCACCCAGGACTAACATGAGCAATTAAAAGTAATTTTTCACTTGATCAATTAAGTAAATAGGAGGTTTTTAATATTCGTAGCAAGGAGTTCTGTAGCAGGCTCAAGGCCTGCGAGGCCTTGGCGGTCAGAGGCCTGAGCTAGGAAATGCCAAGTCAGCATGACTGGACCCTAGCAGCCCCTCTCTTCCTCCTTCGGACCCTGCTTATCTCTCTGTAAGCCCATAGGTCACTTTCCCCTGACCCTTACTATAGGACAGTTTTCAAAACCTCTGTAGGGTATAAAAACCGCTAATTCTGCCTGGTTCGGCAGAAGAGCTGTCACTGGGAACCTCTGCGGAACACCCGAAGAATAAAGAATCCTGCGGAACCCCACACAGCCTTCTCCTCTCTCTCCCTGCGTCTGCTGCTGTGGCACCTAGCAAGCTAAAGAGCTGAAATCACTGAGAGCTGATAATCACTAAGAGCTGAAAATCACTATAGCTTGCTTAGGTGGCCTAAGCTCCCGCCGAGTTACCCTGGCTCCGGCACCCTTGCCGGGCACAGTACGGTAGGGAGCTGCTGTGATAGAGTTGTAAGGATCTGATAGTAAAAATAATGCCTCAAAAAGTGCTTCATCATTATCATTATGTCTTTGAACACCTGAATACTATGAGCAGCCCACCTTGAGGTCCATAAAAAAGAAGGCAAAACCTGTGCAAAACTAGGGAGGAGGAAGAGAATGACAGAAACTCTGGCCTTTGCCTCCCCCCCCGTCCTGATGGAGCTGCCAACAACATCCCCCCTCTGCAGCCCTGCCCCCTCCCTGCCATCCAGGTTTTTTCACAGCTGGAAAAGAACCTAAAGCCTCCAAAAGCTGATATGACACCGAGCCTTAGAATGCTCCTGCCTGGGGAAAACAGTAACCTACAGTGACACACTTGACTTGTGGAATCCCTCCTCTGCTCCTGCATTCTCTGGTGTGAGCAACAAGAGTGGACCAAAGTCAGCTGCAGATACATGCTGCATCTACTTTTCAGAAGGTGACTTCATTCCAGCCAAGCTGCTAACCCTCAATACTGGAAAAGCAGATAAGCTCCTCCAAGTAGCAGAGACAAAAAAAAGGGGCAAAAAACTTCTTTGCCCACCACCCCCCTCAGTGGAAAGGTAACAAGTGTGGTTGGTAAACTCTCCTAGGCTTGTAATCTTAGCTTTTTTCCAACTTTTCTCTACTTTCCCCTTTTTCTCTCTTTGCCTCTTTTACATTAATAAAGAAAATATCTTTTTTTTCTTTTTTTTTTGGTACCAACATGTAAATTCTTTTATGTTTTAATTATGTTTTGGGGAATATTTGAACCTGAAATTGTTTCTGCAACTCACAGGGCTCCTCCATAATTAAATGAATTGTAACATTTCATCACAGGGCACAAATCCCTTAAAACTCAAGTGCTGATTCCAGAAAATCAATAAATTGCTAATTTTTATGATTGATCATTTTGTGTTAGAGAAACAAAGCAAGATACCCTTATGACTCTTTTATTTTCTTTTTTCTTTTTTTCTGTAATTAAAGTGCTTCATAAGACATTATAGCTGTTTGGTTTTTGATTAAATTAATGCAAGGTGCCCCTCAAAAGTGAGGTGTATTACAATGGCTAAGTGTTTAAAATAAGGTCCTCCTGAGGCACAAGAAGTGGGACAGTGGAAAATAATTCAAACAAGGTGCCCCTCAGGAATGATCACCCCTGTGTGTGTGGTTTTTATTAAATGTATACCAGGTGTCTTTCTAGGGTGAAGGATTGAAATTTGAAAATTACCTGTAGTTTATACAGATGATTGCTGGTACTCTCCAGAAACAATCACTTCACCTTCATGATGCAATTTTGTAAAATATTTTTCCAGAGATAAAGGTTAATTTAGAAATTACACAAGGTACCCTCCAGAAAAACATAATGCATAAGCTCTGGTCAGGTTATTGGATGAATTTGGTGCCAAGCTGTCTCCTCCAGGAATGGGCACAAAATTACTGGTGTAATATCCAAGAAATTGTTGAGCTAATCTCTGCTCTGCATGCAGGCACAAAAGTAAAAAAAAAGATAAAGGAAAACCTATTGTTTGTTCTATCTTACGTGCTGTTGTCTTAGCTGCAGTTGAACACACGCAATGAACACCAACAAAAAGTTGATGTGGAAATTATTGCATCATTACAGCATTTGGTTAAAGTGTCACAACTGCAACTAGAAGAAGATGAGTCTAACACCTGTCTCCTCCAGGAGGAGATAAGAAATCTGAAAGCTACCACCCATGTGCTTTGAGAGGAGCTGCATGCGAGACTAGCAAGTGAAACAAAAAGGGAGTTAGAGCTGGAGCTATCCAAAAAAACACATCCCCTCTCTGACTTAGAATCTTAGTGCAATAAATCAGAGAAGCTGCCAGTCTCACTTTGTCCCTTAAATAAAGTAGAACACATGAGTCTGGATGATGACACACCTTACATAACTGTGGAGGCCCAGGAGCCTATTGGGAAAAGGGCAGTGGCAATGCTCTGCAGGGATACATGATAGGCTCTGGGTATCCCCATACATTAGGGTGAAACAAAAGGCTTCCCCCATGGTGCACTGCAATACTATGCTATTTTACCCCAGTTTTGTATTCCCCATTGGCTGTCCCTACATCTTTAACCCCTATATGGTCATGTTCTAGAATATTCCCCACTCCCTGTTTCCCTGTGGTTAGATAGAAGGTAGGAGAATAGACAAGTAGGGAAGGTAATCTGGCCCCTAAGGAGTTAGAGCTGTGCTAATTATCAAGCATTAAGAACAAGCCTGCTCTTAATAGGCCACAGCTGGATCCAGTTAAGAGGGGTATTATAAAAGAGCAGGTTGGGTGGTTGAGAGGGGAGATGGAGTTTGTTGCCTGTGCTGAGAAGAAGGAGTCAGTGCTGTGAGGAGCTGCCCGTGAGAAACCACCGAGAAGGTATGAAACCTTTGCAATAAGATGCCAACATTTTCCCATTGGTTAATGTAACCCTGCCTGTCTACCCTGGCACTCCCTATTGGCTCCTGCCCTTTGTACCACACCTCAGTTGATTGGCCCCAATGCTTTGCTCCACCTCCTTTTTTGCATATTTATACCCTGGATCCTCCATGGTCCATTGTCTTCTGTTTCTAGACCCCTTCAGCACTGCACTTTAATAAACTCTCTCTGGAGCCCCATACAGAAGATTCTCCTGTGTCACACCTGCCTGCTAGCTGTGGTGTGCTTGAGTGCGTGATTTTTCTTTGCCTGCCCAAACGTTCTCCCTCCGAGGATGCTTGCAGGGAAGGTAGTGGCATTGACCACCTCGCCTTGCTGCTATGTATAATCATGAAAGAAATCCCATATATGGCTACTGAATTGGTTGAATTAGAAAAGGAATATAGCGAAACCCCTAAAAAATCTGAGACTGAGTGTTTGGAGAGTCTCTCTTTCTTGGGGTGACCAAATTCTCTTACCAGAAAAAGAGACAGAAAGGTTCTGGCAGGGCAGGAAATTATCCTGATCTCTTGCCCAAAGAGCAGTTTTTTGGGCTGGTGGATTCAACTCCCTGGAGAGAGGAGATCCCCTGGCTATAATGGGAAACATTAATCACATTGTAGAAAGCATGAAAAAGCTGCCTGTTTACAAATGATGCATGATAGGGAGTTAACACCATGATATGAATCCCCTATGATGATGACTGTGGACCCTGAAATAATGATACCTCTTATGAGAGGCTGCCCTGAAGCTATGAAAGCCATAGGCATCCAGCTAAAAGGACAAATAGAAAGCCTCATGAAAGGGGAAAGAGCTGTAACCACCTTGGAGGCAGCTATTACCCTCAACCATAACTAAGAAAGAAGTAAAATTTGGACCTAGGGGTAGGTGGCACAAGAATAAATTAATTATGGAAGAAAATATGACCCAATACCTTCAAGTGCAATTGATTTTAAATCAATTCAGCACACTGAGTGCAAAATAACTGTGCCTCCAGTAAGACTCCAAAAGGCCATATCCTCCCCTGGGCAAGGAGGAAGAGCTAACACAGGGGAAGAACACAAAGAAAAATAAATACCATGTGGAATATGAGCTTACAAAAAGGGATCCCAAAAACCCTAATGAATGGCCAACCCACTAACAAATTAGAGGTATTAATTTGAGAATGGTCAGAAAAGAACAGATAGCATTAAAATCTGTTCCTGCTATAGCTGTTCCCTCAAGGGATCACAGAAGAGGGGATGTGACAGGAAACTTCTATCTTCACCCCCAATAGGTAAGCCAGATGACAAAGAGCTTACCAAAAACTCCAGAGAAGACTTATTAATCACTTGTCCTATTGGTCCCCACAAAAATCCCTGTAACTTTTCTAGTAGGTACTGGTGCTCAAATGCTCTCCCTTAAAATATAGAAGTTGTCTCTTCATGTGGAATCACTCCCTCACGTAAAGGTATACTTGTTGTGGATAATTTTGGATACACACAACCCCAGAAAACAGCAAAGGTAAGATGCTGGTTACCAAGAGAGGAGAAAGCAGTAGAAATTCTAATGATTTTTGGGTAAATTTCCTACAGATTTACTGGAGCTGGACAACCTAAAGGGAGGGTCTTGGACTAATGAAGAAGGAATATTATGGCTTTTGGGATGGAAGCCAAACATCTGCTATTAAGTTCTACCCCTGCTTTTCCCCCCTCCCTAGTACCCAATGTCAAACCTTACCCCTTACCCTTGGAAGACAGTGAAGGAATCCCGTCAATTATTGGAGATTTGAAAGAAAGAGGAATAGTGATTGCAACACATTCTCCTTACCATCCTCCTGTCTGACCAGTCCGCAAGCCAAATAGCAATTGGAGACTTACAGTGGACTATTGATAACTTAACTCAAATTTGGGGCTTCTCACAACAGCAGTCCCAAATATTGCTGAGCTGATAGCTACTATACAAGAAGAGGCTCATGAAATTATGGCCTCTATTGATTTCAAGGACATGTTCTTTATAGTTGCCCTGCAGGAAGAGGATCAGGAGCATTTTACTTTCATGTGGGAAGGCCAGCAATAAATTTTCACCCACCTCGCACAATGATTTACACTTTCACCTCTTGCATACAGGTAGAGATAATGTAAAAGAAAGGCTTTATAAAATCAGGCCTTGCTCTGCTGAATTACCAGCTGGCCTGTAAGTTCCCATAAGGAAGGATTAGAGGAATGAGAAGCAGTTAGCATAACAAATTATTCTTGTAGAGAAAAAGTTTGCACCTGCATAAACATTAAATCTATCTCATGAGAAGCAGTGAAGAAGATATGTAAACAATCCAAGAACAGAGAGCTTTGATAGACATGTAAAATGCCATTTACTAATTAATGAATTGAGTGGCAAGAAAACTACTAGCAATTGGAGTTGAACACAAGGTTTGTGAAAATTTTATAAAAATGAGTTATGTGAATAAAGAATTAGCTTTTCCTGCAAGAAGAAACTGAGTCCTGAAAATTTTACTGCAACACTCACCCTCTCTAACACATCATGCACTGGCACAAGAATTGTCACTCCTTCCTCCTGCACCAGGAGTAAAATCATACCAATACATTGAGGATATTTAGGTAGCAGAAGATGAAATTTTAGCTGTACAATCAACAAAAACAGACATTATTAAGCCTCTAGAGTCCCTGGACTTATGTATACATCCTGAAATAGTACAACCCCCTGCTCAAGGGGGTTCCCAATTCCTGGGAATCTGGTGGAAAGGAGGAATGGGCTGTATTCTCCCTGACAACTCTCTCTCACCTAGAGCAAATTAAAATGCCACAGACTAGAAAGACCTGCAGCATGCTTTAGGCTGGCTGATTTTTTGGAGGGAACACATTCCTGATTTTTCAATTACTGCAACCCCCTTATATGATTTGCTATGGAAAAATGCCAAGTGGGATTGGACTCCCCTCTATGATGAAGCCCTACAACTACTTATTTTTGAAGCCAATACATACCAATCACTAGGCCTGATACACACTACTGATCAGTACAAACTGACGGGGGATATGCAACCTCTGGACTGTACATATACCTTATGGCAAAAAGGACCTGATAGTCTAACCAGGCCCATAAGATTTTATTCCTGCAGTCTGAAAGATGCAGAAAAACATTTTACCTGGGAAAAGGGCTTATTTGTGGTTAATACTGCTTTTCAGGAAGCAGAGGAAACTATCCACCAACAATCACTAATTTTAAGAGGACTTTTTAAAGTCATGAAGCCAGTTTTGGCAGGAACACCATCCCCATATGGGCTGGCTGAACCAGCATCTGTTCAAAAATATTACACTCAAATTGAACATTGAACAACCACTTCAGGCCTTCAGGGGGAATTAAGTGCTTCAATCAGTGAATAAAAGACTGATTGCAGTCAGGAGATTGTTAATGGCTAATAGTTTTGAAGAACATTACCAATTACCCTCTACCTAGAAACTAAGATACTAAGAAACTAAGGTCTCCATTTACAATAATGTTGAGAATAAGAGATTTAATGGCCTTACACTTTAACAACTTTCAACTAAGGATTACAGAAAGCCCATCACCTATCTTAAGGCGTTGTGATGAGCATGTGAGCAGTGCTAAATATTAGGTTCATAGGTTATGTGAAAAAAATCCAAAGAAATATTCATGATGTTTGTAAACTCACATTATATTGACAGATAAAGCAAAATTTTCATGCATGGAGTTTAGCAAAACTTACATTGAGTTTTTGTCTGGTTGAAATTTTGTCTTACTGGTTAATAAATTGATAATTGTATAATGCTTTGACCAAAATTAATTCATACACTTAGATATTATAACAGATTCTCTTCCTGTATTGCATATGCAAGTCCCACCTTTTGAGATTACACTTTTTACATATGGCCTTGCAGTATTCTTGTATGCAGAGACTGCCCAGCAGTAGCATCTACAAGCAAAAATCAAAAATGCATGTTAGCGAAGCACAATAAAAATTTGGGTTCTCACTTGTATTAGGTAAGTTCCTAAACAGATATTATTCTGTTCCTTACATCCTTCTCCCCCAAAAAAGTAAAGTGGTGCAAACAGAAATACCAACATTTTGGCAACATAGATCTACAAATAGAAAGAATGAACATTTAAAGCCAGTGTCTACTCCATGATACTGGCTTTTGGTCCTACATGAGAAAGATTATAGAGTCCATCTTTGGAGATTTTCACAACCAAAGTGGACACAGCCCTTTATAACCTGCCTCAATGGACTATATATGGACATGCAAACTCCAGAGCCATAATCCAGCCTTAGCAATTCTGTGACTATAGCCCAGGATCCCTACTAAGGGAGCTGCCCAGTGATGCTTAGCAGGTCTGTGAGAGATGAGGAAAAATGTTAGTGGTAACTAATGATCCGCTAGTACAAGCAGGGGTCGTGATGGTTCGTTAACTGATCTCAGAGTGCAAAAAACAATGCAGAGGGGATTTCAGTACTAATCAAAACAAATGCACCTTTTATTGAGTACCCACAGCAAATGTGATAGAAAGATTATAAAGGAGATAAAGGATAAGAAAAAGAGAAAGAGGGGGAGGGGAATATAGCTACCAATGGAGAGAAAAAATCCTTGTGGTCCAGTCAATAGATCCTTCTTATTATGTCGGGAAGAATCTCAAAGTTTTGGTTAACTCTGGGGTCTAATGTAGTCTTCTGCTGAGGGGGGAACAGGTAAAAGACAATGGAGAATGAGTTTATTGAAAATGGGTACAGACAGTCCATGTTCCAAAATAGGATAAGTCAATCTCAGCAGTGGGCGAGACCCATTGTTTCAGGATTGGTTTCTATGGCAAAACTGTCTTGGTCCAGTGAACACACTTGCAGGCAATGCTTGGCAAACATCCTGTTTCAGTCAGGCCAGCACCCCCTATTGTTAGCATTATAGGGGTCTCAGTCTCAGTTCTAGGAAGGGAGCTTCAATCTCCAACTGTCATGGTGGTCATGAGGCAGATGAGGGATTTTCTGTGGGGGACCACCAAAGTTACCCCAGAAAGTCCATTTGGCCAAGAGGTGGGTAAATTCATGGGCTATTGTGATGAGTGGGTATCAAGCTGCTCCTTGCCAGGCCCTGCTCAAAGCAGTGTACCATGGTGGCACTGCAAACACAGCTGCAATCAATCACTTGGTTAGCATCCACCTCAACCAGGCCCAGAACTCCAGTCAGGATCTTCAGAGTCTTAGTCTCTGTGCAACGGTCATGAGGCAAATGAGGGAAACTTTGGACCATGTCTTACAGTAACAAAGTGATGTCACATGAAGTTGAAAACACACAAAAAGTTCCTAGTAAATATAAGTTAGTTTTAAAACCATGACAATAGGGTGCTAGAGTGATAGAGCAATGAGGAGCTCCCAGGAAATACCCAAAACATAAGAAATGAATACTCAAAAGACTCCTTCTATGCCTCCTTCACTGTGGATTTTAACATTCAGATTTTAATTAAGATTTTAATCCTTTCCAAAAAGAAAAAAAAGGAAAAACTCTTCAAATAAGAGACCACCAAACTTTTTTCCATAGCTAAGCAACCCAGTGATTACAGCTAAGACTCAGTTCAAGAATGAACTAAAGAGAAAAAAAAGATTAAATTTTCAAGTGTTGATAGTTGCAATGACTTATTGATAACAAGTTTAAAGAGCATCATAAGCTTTTTATAGTAAAACTTGTTAAGAGGGATAGACTTTTTTCTATGCTGGGAGCAAGGGTTAATCTCAGAAATCATAAATACAGAAGAAAGTTGAGTGCACTGCAAAGCTCGTCCTCCTGCAAATAATACACTGTGTGGAAAATTTCCCTTTCTTGTACGTGAGATGTCAGGGCTGGACTGAGCAGATGAGCCCATCCATTTCATCACACATTTCTATACATCAGGCTGGATGCCATCAACACAACTAAGTGGTAAGCTTAGGAATTATTTTTGTGAAGCATCTGGTATTCACTAGAAGCCATGTGCACAAACATCATCTCTCCTCCACCTGGCAGTATTGTATTTCAGCCAAAAGCCCCAGGCTTTGGAAGAGGGAAAAACCAGTCTGAGATATCTTTCCAATACCAATGTCTGGCAGCATTCTTCACCTTCTCCAGCTCCAGGAAAAAAAAAATAAAAAATCAAACAATGCCTCTGAAGTTCTTGGGTGAACAGTCACTTTCTAGAGGCAGCTCTATGGAACAGCAGTTCAGTGTAGCTATGATATTTTATGAAAAATCCTTTGCTACAATTTTTCCCTCCTGAGGAGCTGAGGGCCTCAGGAAAGAAATGTAAACAATAACTATCTGCTGCTGTGGAATGCAACAGGTGCATCTGTGATTGGTAGATGTTGATTGTTTCTAATTAAGAGCCAATCACAGATGCAGCTGCATCGGACTCTGAGAGTCACAAGATTTTGTTATTCATGCTATTCTTTTTCTTTCAAACCTTCTGATCAATCTGTTATCTCTGTTCTTTTAGTATCGTTTTAATGTAGTATTTTAATATAATATATAAGATAAGATAATAAACCAGCCTTCTGAAAATGGAGTCAAGCCTCTCATCTCCACACATAAGGAGTTCACAACAGTTCAGCACAGCATGGATTTAGCTGGAGGAAAGTGAGAGCAAAGGAACCTGATCAGAACTCCATTAAATTTTAGAAGCCATAGGCACTCCCCATGACTCAACAAGCTGAGTGGTGCAGCTCACACTCCTGGAGGACAGGATGCCACCCAGAGGGACCTGGAGAAGCTTGAGAAGTGGTCTCATGTGAACTTTATGACGTTCAGCAAGACCAATTGCAAGGTGCTGCACCTGGGTCAAGCAACCCATGGTATCAATACAAGCTGGGCAATGAACATCTCATGTACAGCCCTGCTGAGAAGGAATAGGGGGTGCTGGTGGATGAGAGGCTGGATATGCAGCCCAGAAAGCCAGCCATGTCCCAGGGCTGCATCACAATCTGGATAGACAGCAGGTCAACAAGAGATGATTCTACCCTTTTGTTCTGCTCTGGTAAGATCCCACCTGCAGTGCTGAGTCCAGCTCTGGGGTCCCCAGCACAGGAAGAACACGGACCCATTAGAGCAGGTCCAGAGGATGGTTAGGACCTGCTCTAATGGGTCTATGTTCAGAGGGCTAGAGAACCTCTCCTATGAAGACAGGCTGAGAGAGCTGTGGTTGCTTGTCCTGGAGAAGAGTAAGCTCCAAGACGACATTTTAGTACCTTCCAGTATCTAAAATAGACCTACAAGAAAGCTGGAGACGGACTTTCTACAAAGGCATGTAGTGATAGGACAAGGGTGTATGGATTTAAACAGAGAGAGTAGGTTCAGGTTGGATATTAGGAAGAAATTCTTTACTTTGAATGGTGGAGACACTGGAACAGTTTGTCCAGAGGGGCTGCAGATGCTCCATCCCTGAAAGTGTTGAAGGCCAGCTTGGATGGGGCCCTGCCCCATGTGGAAGATGTCCCTGGTCATGTAAGAGGGGTTGGAATAAGATGATATTTAAGGTCCCTTTAAACCCAAGCCATTCTCAGAGTCTGTGATAACACCTCACACAGGTCAATTCATTATCCTGTGCCTTGACTACATACCACTATATTCAAGATGACAACTTATCTCTGCCTCATGGCAAAGAAGAGAGTGTGGACCAGGAGAGCAAAGACAAAAATCTCCCCCTTTGTAAGAAGCTAGTGACAGGAGAACAATAACACAAATTATTGTTAATAATGAAAGAAATAAAAAGAGGCTTCTCTTTCAACCTCTACAAGTGACCTAGTGCTGTCCATGGGCAGAACTCTGTTAGGTAAAGTGTCCTGTATTGTTGCAAATGGGCCCCCTGCTGGGTAATAATTAGCATAGACTCCATGTATTACAGAAGGCTGATCAATAATCTATATATTTACAACGAAACCCATTGCTTTTATACACAGTTACGATACACGTTGTACTTGATTGGTCCTCCAATCCAAACACCACCACCATTGGCTGATTAAGAAACCACCCTTTGGTAAACAAATCTCCATAACACATTCCACATGTTCACAATACCAGGTGCAGCAAGTTAAGATAAAGATTGTTTCTCATCCTCTGATCTTCTCACAGCTTTCCCCAGGACAATGCCTGGGAGAGTTGTGTTTCTCTCTGTGGCCAGAGAGCTGCTGCCGCAGTCCTGTGGGGAAGAAATGACACAGACAGAAAATGTGTTTGGAAAGACAATCTAATTTTGCATATATACATATATATATATATAGAGAGATATATACGTGGATACAATATATGCAGTATACAGCCTATTTAAGTAAACCATTTCAGGGTATTCTATGAGCAAAATACAGTTCTTAGAAAATTCCCAGAGAGAAATCATATTTCATAAGCAGGAGGCTTTAAAGTGCATTCCTTTTAGCACTGTGTTTAGGCAGTGACCCAGCCCTGCTGGTGGTGGTGAAGATCAACATCACAAACATGAAGCACAGAGTATAAAGGATGAAAACAACTGAAACATGGTAACATCAGAGTACTTGGCCAGTGAATAAGTCTAGCAAAATATTATAAAAAGGTGTGAGACCTTGAGGCGAGTGCACCTGAAATTGAACTGGTCCTCTCTTAAGTGACTGAAGGGCACCAGTAGCACTGGGAAAATACCTTGGCTTTTTTCACATGACAACCAGCCTCGATTTTAACATGACTGTCACAGACTAGTGGTACCTAGTGCTGACAGCTGGTGTAGTTTTAATGTTGAACATGATTACAAACTTGCTGTTTATAACAATGCTAATTAACAGTGAGCAAATTTTTAGAAATAGAAATAATAGAATTGGTAGGTGGCAGGGATGCTTCTAACAAGAACTCTTAAAACAAAGAGTGTTCAGACAGGTTTCTGTACAAGAAATTTTGCTTCACAAACTTTGACACTCCTTGGAGGAGCCAACAATGGTTTTCTCCATATTTCTAAGGTCCTGATCCAAACAATGGCAAAGCTACTGAGGTGTCATGGTTTAAAAGAGAATTGCAACATATTAAGATGGGTAAACAACTAGTTAACAATGGGGAGAAAAATAAAAATCCATCAATAAATTTAAAAGTGTGATGAAATGGTCAGGATTCACAGTAAAGAAGGATTGTTGCTTCTGCTATTCAATGTGCTTCTCCAGAAGGTGTGGAAAAGTTGTGTGTGGAAGAAGAAAGCAAGTGAGGAACAGAAATGAAGAAAAAGTGAAGAAGTAGAAAAGAAAAAGAAGCAGAAGCTTATTTAAGTGTAGTTGGCAAATCTACCAATTCAGTGTTGGTTAGTGCAGAAAGATGCATGTAGAGAGAGGCAACACTAACTCCACAAGTCCATGTGTGCACTTGGGCTAAACATTAATTAGGATTTTTTAATAGAGAATTCTACAGAAACTACTGTTCAGTCCTGAAGTAGATTCAAAAATGAAAGTACAACTTTAAAATCTATTCAGAAAAGCATAGAAGGTGAAACAGAAAGTGTAATTACATTTTTTTCAACATTTCTGGTATACCTGCAACTTGAGCAGTATGCAGTGCTTGTTCTCTCCTTTCAAAATGAGATTAAAACCAATAAGCATACAGAGAAGAGCAGCAAGGAAAATGAAAAGTAGTCTAGGTTTGCCCGTGAGGAAAGCAAAAAGAGGACTGCAAAGGGACAGTTGAGGTCATATGTAAAATCACCAGGGGCTTGGGGAAAGAGGCTTGGGAAACAATTGTTTCCCTCTTGGGAAAAAAATTGCCACTGTTTCTCAAAGTGCAAAATCTGGGGTGAGAGGAACTTTTTCACAAGGAACATGTTCAACTGTGAATCTCAGGCCCATGGGACACTGTGTACTGAAAGAATGCATGGGATCAAATCCAACTAAATTAGTGCCATGAAAGACAATCGGTGTTATTTAACACTCAACAGAATTTGAGCAAAGAACAATTTTAATGTTGTGCTATATATTCTTTTTCTAGTGAGTGAAGAGAGAGGACCCACTGTAGACCAGCCTCCTACCTGCATCCTTCTGAATACCTATCACACTGTGACAGGAGGACATTTATTCTCAGTACTGTTAGGAAAGAAAAAATTTTCTGATGCTGTCTGAAATAGTAGTTTTAACTGTGGGAGGCAGAAGGTCATATTGAGAACACCATGAGGAAATCAACAATCTAGGAAAGCATTGACTTAATTTGACAGGAGGTAAGTCACATACAATCACATTATGTATGTAATTCTTTTAAGGTAACAGACCAATATTTTAGTACTAAGTGAGCATATGCTGCAATAATAAGGCTATTGAAGTAACTTCTAACAAAATGTCCATTATCACGTATAGTCAAACCATACACTTGGTTTCAGTTAGAATTGCAGCTGCTGTCAATGCACTGTAGCCTGTGCAATGATTCCACTCTGTCTGCCATTTCAGAAGAAGCCTCTTTTATCTCTTCTGCTATTTCCTCTTCCAACTCTGGAGAATATGTTGGAATATGTCATTCTTCCCCTCTTGTCAAACACCTTACCTCTCACCGGATGTTCCTCCAATTTCTTCTGTAAGACAGGGAAATAATCTCCTGGGTTGTGAGTAGGCCTCCTGAGGTAATGCAGCTGAGGTTTGATGGCTAGTGGTGACAAAGGAAGAACAATGATGGTTACTGTGCCTAGATTTCACTCACTTGTGGAGAAGAAATAGATTCCTCAGAAGCTGTACCCTTAGCCTGTCTGTGCAAAGGAGGGCTTCTCAGCCTAAGAGCCAGGATTCTTTTGGGTTAATGGGCAGTTACAGACAGAAAAAAGTTCACAGAAAAAAAAAGGTTTAAAAATATAAATAATAAATATAGATGTAAAACTCTAAAATGAAACACAGGCATCTCCAAAATTGAAAGTAGGGCAATTAAGCCCTACAGAATACTGGATCTTGAAATCATGCCCTTATTCTTACATCTCAGCAGACTACATCAACACAGGAAAGAACATTCTCATTATGAGAAAACAACGGTTTAGACAGTTGATGAAACTGCCAAAACTGAGTGAAGAAGCAACTTTATACTTACCTATCTACATATATATTGCAAAACACTTCACTGTTTTCAAAATGTTGTTGGTCAAGGTAATTTTAAGGCAATAAATCTGAATTGAGATAATGTTTCTCAGAATTCAGGAATAGGTGTATTTGAGGCATTTTGTCTGATTTTCCAATAAATTACAGGCCATTGTAAAAGTGGTCTACATAATAATCTGACCATTCTCAACTTCTCGACTCTGTTTATTTGAACCTACATCTTGCTTTTTTATCTCTTTACATGGATATAAAAAAAATTAACCATGACCATGATCAAAATATTTTCATCTTATGCTTAGTTATTAGTTTCAAAATAACCAATTGAATAATTAGTATGACAAGGATTTAAAAACAAAAGTCATTTCTCTTAGCAGGAATCCTAAGAAGCAAAAAACATTCCACTGTGGGAGTTAGCTAACATCACTGATTGAAATGCTACAACAGTCATACTCCCATCTTGCTAAACCCCTCCAGAGATTAATCATACTCTAAAATGTCTTGGGAAACAAAAAGCTATGGATTTTCTAAACTTTAGGAATGTGCATCCAGATTTCTGCATAGTTATGATCCTTGCTGTTCTCAACTAGATTAGTTTCACATTCATTAAAATTCAATAGGTTGATTGTGATTCTCAGGACCTTCGTGCATGGGGTGATACAAGTATTTTTTTTCTTTTATTTTTTTCCCTTTTAATTTAGGGAAAGAATTTCTTTTTTAAAATCATGTCTATCATCAAGGCAATGAAGGCAGAGAAAACATATTTAGTAGTCCTATGTTGGTAGTGCCAGTGTAGACAATAGTTACACAAGTAGCATCACGCAGATTGTGTGTTCTCCAGACACTAACTCAGAAAGGAGGCTGAGTGCATTAGTTGCGCTGTTTGCTCTGACCGGTGAGATGTGCAACCCACCATTTGATGAAACCTCAGATTTGGCTAGGATAGCATGCACATAGTATTTCCTCTTAACCCTTCTTTCATACAACTCTTTGCTTCTTGGAGAGATGCCAATGGATATAAATACCTGGGCCTATGTCTACATCACACCTTGATTTGCATACCAGATGAAAGAAAGAATGTCAGAGCTGATGCTTCGTAGACAACTGCACATAAAAAACAAACCTAGTCTGTTAATAAAAATCATCTTTTTCCCTTTTGCAGCCTTTCTCAAGAAAGGAGGTTTTCTGCTGTAACTATCAGAAAGATCCGCAGGACAGAGGAGCAGGAGTGCCAGGACTGTGTTTCATTAGAGTGATTAAAGAAATGGTCTAAACTTAGAGAGAGTGTTAAGAAAATATGTGGTTATACAAAATTCACTTTTATCCAATGAGACACTGATAGTAAAAGATTTTAAAACCATAGCAAACTCGGGGAGTTAGAAAGAAAGCTAGGCTTAGTAGGCCCTGGGAAAATGTTAAAACTAAGCCCTGGGAAACATTAGACCTTGTGTTTGCCAGATCATGTGAAATTGCACCTGCGTAACCAGTATATGATAAATGATATAATTGTTAGATGTGATGATTGTTTAGATATAATTATTGTTTAATCGTAAGAAGAATCATGAGAAACCATGTTCAAAGGGTTTGGGGGGATCACGAGAAACCTATGCTTGGATGAAATCAATGTATACGATAGATCAATGTAAGTTTAATAATTAATATGTGAGTTATATAATGATAGAATATAAAAACATGTTCATCCCGAACCCATGGCGGAGTCAGATTTCGGTCTGTACCCGTGACACCCAGAGGTCTTCAATAAAAGCACCTGCATATAATCATTCTGTGATTATGTGTTCCTGAATGCTAACAACATCTCAATGAAAGTTCAAAGATAGCTAGTTCTTGATCAGTCACTATGACACTAGAGAGGTCTTCTTCTGTCATCCCCTATGGAACCAGGAGCAGAAGCTGTAAGAATTGGGATGCAGAGATGTTACCAGTGGTCCAAGTGCTTTGCATCACCCACTGCTGCCAGGCATGGAAAGAATTCTTCCCCTCACAAAGGCCTGTGGCCCCTGAGATAGCTCCAGTCTGAGGGAGAATAGGGTTTGGACATCTCCTGAGAGGTTTGGCCAGCCTGTGGGAAGAGGTGGAAGTGGATTTTTCTCACGCTCAGGGAATAGTAAACCTCTAATGCTGAGGTCAGGGAGCAATTTCCCCCCGGGCAGATTTGCACTCATCCCTGGGGGCCTTTTCCCTTCCTCTGCAGTATCAAACCTGAGCACTGGTCAGGCTCCTCCAGATTGCTGCCTGCTGCTCACGCACCATGAAGATAGACTGTTGTGCCCCACATTCATTCTTTTATTATCTTCTTCCTTTGTGTGATTGTTACTGAAACTAATTATTCATGTTCTCTTCAGGAAACAGGGTTTTCTTGGCCTGTATTCCTTCTGCTGCTTTCTGTAGCTCTGTTAGGCTGACAGACTGCAAAATATGTTTTTTAAAAACTAAATCGAGATGCATCACCCAGCTTCGGACTACATATGGGCATTGTGTTAACACTTGTGAACAGGCGCGGTGAAATGGTTTCAGAAAAATAATGGTAAATAAACCCAAAAATAAAATCCTGATTCCAGTTGTAGCCTTTGTGTTATATGTCCTTGAAAGCATTTTTGGTGCTGAAAAGCCCATGGCATTTCAGGCAAATGAAATTGCTTTTCACCATTTAAGTTGTGGTGTGCAGGAAATAGAAATAGAAATAGAAATAGAAATAGAAATAGAAATAGAAATAGAAATAGAAATAAATAGAAATAGCAGTAGAAATGAATCGTAATAAGAATTAGAAATAGGAATAGATATAGAAGTAGAACAGAGCCTTTTACTCCTAGAATTCTCTATGACATGCTAAGATCCAGGTCTGAGGGCTCCATCCTGGAGAACCACTCTCTGCAGTGCATGTCCCAGGCCCTCCCAGGAGACAGACAGAGATGGGCACACAGACTGAAAGTCCCAGTCAGAGCTGGGATCAGCCCTGGATCCTTGGGAGAAGATGGTGGGGGTCGTGGGTATGGCTGGTCCGATACACTGAGACCTCGGTGCACTTCCATTTCCAAGCCACAGAAATGAAAATATGGTCGCTCAGTGATTGCAAATGATTACAGCCTGGTTACATAAATATCCCTGCTGTGCTTTCTCATCACACTTAGTCCAGGCTCCTTGAAGAAATGCTTAGTTCAACCACTTTGTTCTCAAAAAAAAGGAGTCATTCTAAGAAGCAGAAGATGTGCTCATGGCCTCTGGGCTCCCTATGGTGCTGTGATATGCTGTTGAGTTGCCAGTTGACTCTGGTTTGACCAGTGGTCAAGGCAAGGTAGGAACACTGTCAGGGCTCTCTCCTGTATGTGGCTACCTCACCTCATAAAACTTGACCTGCTGTGTGACTTCTTGGGTGATTCTTCCTCTCTCATACTTAAAATTGGCAAAGGTACAGATTCAAAACACAGCAGTGAGGCAGACTGACCAACCTGCTGGCAAAGAGATGGATGGGATCATACACACACATGCCTTTTTTTGGTCACCCTCACTCCTTTAGAAGTGATATTAAACAAAAGGTGATAAAGCTTCCCCTTTTAATTCAAGATGCTGAGTGCAATTTGCACAAAAACTAGGAAGACAATAACATTTACTCAATTAGAAAATTGTGTGTGTGTATTAACACCAGACTGTCTTCTAACTACATGTTAGTGGTCGCTTCCAGCAAAACCAACCCTCCCAAATATATATAGAACATAGAGAAACAACACAATAATGGCTGTAAACAAAATGTCGTCAGCACTGGACTACATGCATGGAAAACATTGTACTATCATCTACTCCCCAGCACATACAGTAAGTATGGAAATATTTACAGAAAGGGCAGATTTTCAAGCCATACCAGAGCAATTAGATTGCTGTATAAGCCACAGTAACAGGGCATGGGTAGGAAGTTATCAGTGTTAAAATAGCCAAGTCAGAAAAACCTCCACTATGTCCCTAACCCAACCGGTGCTGAAACATACACTGAGGTAGTAGGTCTCTAACAAAGAGAGAGATAAAACACTGGCTAGTGGTTTGTGGAAGTGCCAGAAAGAAGGCACCTTCCTATAATTTAAGGTGACATGATCACTGTGAGGATTGCTGTTGGAAGCAAGGCATAACTGGCAACAAAGCCAATGTCTTTTTGCAAAAAAGGAACAATATTCGGTTGATTGCTCCCCTCTTTTGAAGGTGGATCCTCCCTACTGCTATTTTTCTAATCAAAACAGTTAACAAATCCCTGTGTAGGGAGATATGTTAACAGGAGATTAAATGTTATCATTCCAAAACAAATGAAGAAACTGGGCACACAATAAGAATTTGAGCAAGGTCATTTAACAAGTCATAATGAAGGGACTGTACTTGGTAGCTGTGAGAGATTGGAAAGACTGATGTCTCGAGACATTTTGGGGTGCATGTATGTGGGGAAAGGGGTAGGTTGGACCTTGCCCTGGCAAGGCAATGCACTACCCCTGTACACCCTATCCCCCTGGAGCCTGTATCCCAGTCTGGCAGAACCTGCCAATCCCTGAAGGCAATGCTTCTCACCCACCTCTGGAGCCCCTAATCAAAGACTTGAGTGGGCAAATGACCAGAAGTCCCACCTGGGGATGGGCCCTGGAAGAGCAAGGGATATTTAAGGCCGAACACGAGGAAATCACATCTTCACCCTACCACTTCTTGGAATTTCTATCTAAACACAACAGGAATTTAGAATTTGGTAGCTATGTGTGTGCTTTTCTATATATTTTCTATTTTCTCTCTTTCTCTTTGTTCTTCTAATTCTCTCTTATTGGAATTTTTGGATAAATTAAAATAAAATGGGCTTAGAATTTCCTAAGTTGAAGGGCCAAGTTCATGCATTGAGAAGTGTTTTATGCTGATTGAATGTTGTACTAAACCTTTTGCCAAATTCCTGTGATTTTCTGAAGTTGCCAGTAAAGTATTTTTTGTTATTTTGACCTCTTGAGAATATCTTGCCCATATTTCTCCTGTGCATCTAACTCAGAGTGAACAACCCTAAGCCCTGTTCAAAACCTCATAGAGCAAGTTGTTTGGGGCCTTACATCTTTATGCCAAAACCTTCTCTTCTGCATTTATACCCCGACCTGCTTATTATAATGGTGGTCTGCAGGGTCAGATGTACCACATATAAGGGATGTGCAATTTGCTGTTTGCAGGTTCTCATTAATGGATCAATGGGTTAAAAGTGGGATAGAGTTGGAGAAATTAATAAAAAGTCCTGTGTAAGCATTGCTTATTAAAAATAAACAAAAAACCAATGCAAATATGCTGACAGGTATAAAAATGAGTCAGTTTTAATATTTGATCTGCTTACATTACATGAGAATTATAGGTGTAGTGAGATATGATTATTTCATTCCTCAATTTTTCCTTAAAACAATGTTTTTCTTCAAAAAGCAAGACCTCTACAAGATCTATCCAAAGAGCAAGACCTCCAAATGCCACCTGCAAGAAAATCCTGAGTGAACCAAAGTAGTAGCCATGTTAGAAGGATGCTCGGCCTAAGTGGGCAGCTTTACCTTTACCCTATTTGCAAAAGTTATCAGCAGTGAATGGAGAAGGGGGATCAAGCTGCTTTTGGTGTTGAAGAATGCTGAGACTAACCTGACTCAACAATTCCGAGGTTAAACATTCCAGCTCTTTCCAGACAGAAACTGGCACCAGTGAGGACAGACAAAGTTCCCAATAAAGGAACTGTGGGTAAACCAACAAGTTATAGTACTGATAACTTGTCTAAAGCTGCTGAGCTAAAGGCTGCTGAGCTGCAGTGTGCTGTTCTTGGTGTAGATACTCTCTCAGACTGTGATTTCAGTCTACAGAAAAGTTGAAATGTGAGATTTACCTTGGGGTCCTTAAATAAGCTGGTTGAATTCTCTACATCAGTTTCCCTATCTTTAGAAATTACATTGGTAATGACACTAACTTCTCCCAGCGGGCAAGTGGTAAGAAATAACAGCTGTCCAAGCAACATTCTCACTATGCTTAAAAACAGCTTTATTATTACTAGGACTCTCTGGGGAGCCAGATGCTGAAAAGTGAACAGCAAGCACCACGCCTGCATCAGATGTAAAAAGCGCAAAAAAAAGAAAAAAAATAATTAGCCCTTCTAGAACTTGAATTCAAATGCAGGGAAGATCTCATTGTTTATATTTGTTAATAGGATGAACATACACAACTCAGTTACAGAAAAACTGGAAATGTTGAAAAATCTTTTAGAGACCACAAGCCTCT
The DNA here is from genome assembly GCF_014805655.1 of Passer montanus. Taxonomy (NCBI): domain Eukaryota; kingdom Metazoa; phylum Chordata; class Aves; order Passeriformes; family Passeridae; genus Passer; species Passer montanus. The sequence goes on from NW_024367350.1 coordinate 116,641, forward strand.
TAATTAAAATAAAGAACTAACAATAAATACATATTGTTAAAAATTATTTTCAGAACAATTGAAAATATTTGCCATTACTTGGTGTCATTCATTTTGGTTTTCCATTTTTTTCCTTATGAGTCTTTGCAAGCCAAAAAGGTTTTTTCGTTAGTCTACCCACTCAGTCCCAGGAGCAAACTTGTGCTGAGTTTTGTTTTCAGCCTGCATTTTAACTTGTTTTCTATTTCCTGAATATAAAATATGGCATAACGACCCACCTTTTTTCTTCCTTGAAAAATGTTAGAGAACAGGAGTCTTTTATTCATCTTAATTCAGTTCAGGAAAGATGTCTATATTATCAGTTTTGCTTATATAAACATACTCTAAGGTTTATTATCAATCTCATACATGGAATTCACTGCAAAATGCCAGCTGAGAAAAGGTTATTTTATAAGATCCCTGAATTCGGTTAATTTCCCCTTATTGCTCCTACCAAGAGCTTTAATGTTTCTTAACTTTATTTAAAACCTGTCACTGTCAGGTTAACCATAAGAGCAGTGAAATCCACTGACACGAATAAGCCACAGTGCCCACCTGAAGGCAGACAGTGCACTAGGGCATGACTATGAAGTGTATCAACAGAATAAAGAGAGATAGTCTGTCATTTTTAAAACTTATAGTGGTGCAATCAGCTCCTACCACAACAAAAGAAGGTGGCCCCACCCTGATGGCCTTTACACAGAATATCCTGTATGTGGTAAGCTGTATATGATTTTGGTTGTTTAGTCTTTGTACCTAGATGCTGCCCTGCAACTAGAAGAACATTGCATAAAATGTCCTGATTTCAGTGCAACTAAAAGAGTCATCAGGCCCTAAGTATTATTTTGCACTAAGCCTATTTGCAAATGCAATGACTTTTGTCTCTCAAGTAAGAATAGGGAGGAGAAAAGGGCAGTGAAATATTACTGTCAGAATCTGGGCCTGTAGAAAACCAGAAGACATGGTAAAAACCTAACAAGAACACTACAAGAACAACAGTAAGGATTTTTAAAAATTGCATATAAAATTGTATAAAAATATCGCCCAATCAAGAAGAAAAGCAAAATGCTTACTCTGTCATTCAACTGCTAGATTTTATACTAGAAAACCCCAATGGCCATAAGTAATTTGGTCTGATAGGTGCACTCCTACAATCAGCAGCAAAGACAATGGAATTATATATACTCCTCCTGCCACTGAATAACATCTATACTCAGGGTGTTATAATACATATGTGCTGGGAAGAGAGAACCAAAATAATACAAAATGCCACGAGCGTGCTATGAAACTTGTGAGAGTGTCTTGTGCTTAAGTATAAGGGTAAATAAATTTGCTAAAACTGCGTTTCAGGTCCTTAGCCAGCTTGCTTGTAAGTTTTATTCTACGTGGTGGTTAAGTCTGCAGAGCAGGGTGAGCTGATGCCTCAAAACAGGCCTGCATCCTGGTCCTGCTTGGGTACAGACCAGAAACCTCTGTGCTTACCAGGGATCAAAAGAGATGTTTCAGTGACACTAAAGCAGTCTCATCAAGTGGAAGTGCACAGAGACCATTTAACAGAAAATAATGACATTGACAGTGGTCACCTGTGCTGCTTCTGTGATGACTTTGCTTTTACCACAGTAGTCAGACAGGAAAAGGGATATCTGGGATCACAAAATTTGTCTACCCTTGGGAGCAGGAGAAGCCTCATATTAGGATGCACAACTGACACTAATCTGAGACTGAGAAGACCTGCTCACGTTGTGGCTAACACAAATGGGAAAATCCTCTGTACTTACTTCAGAGGAAGATGAATTATGACAAGAGAAAGGACAAAGTTTTTTTCCTCCTTTCTATCTGGCCAGCACTGATGTCAGGTCCATGGAGTAATGTGCAAGTAGTCAGTGCCACAGGGATCCTTCTCTTCCTCAGCCAGCATGTTTCTGCTTATGAGTGATGATGTTCAGACTCCATGCCAGTAAAGCTCTGAGATCACCACTGGTTCAACACATGAAAGCAAAGTATTACTCTGTTTTTAATTATTAAATGAGGTGATGAATTTTAGAAGTTTTAAAGAAAAGGACTTGATAATGCTCTCATTTTCTGAGTATAAATGGCTAACTACTACTACTCTACTTGTCAAGTTCCATCTTTACTAATTTGAATAGGTTATTGTACTTTTCAATTAAAAGACAGATTTGGGAGCCATTGTACAAATTGCAAGGATTAACAGAAAATTCAGGTAGCATTTACCTTTAGCTAGGTGAGCTTGTGGACCTTCTGATTACAAAGCAGCATAGCACTATCAGCTATCTAATTTGAAATATATTTGCTTCCAGACTGAGCTTGTAAGACTTTGTAAGTACACATGCAAACATTTTCATACTCAAAGGATAGTTTGCAAAAAACACCACTGTATACCATACTCTAGCATAACCAACTACATTTTGGAAAGCTTCTGTCCAACTACAAAATTTATGCTTGAAAAAAGAAACACCTAGAAAAAGGTATTTGTCTCCTTAATCCACACATCAGGAACCATGTCCCCAAATGTCAGATTCATTCTTATGCTAAACATCGTAGAGTATAAATAGGAATCTGCTTACTCCAGCCTGAGCTATACAAAAGGCTGCAACTAGCTTCAGTCTGCTTTGATTAATCTGGAATGTTTTAAATCAATTTGAAATTGAAATTTTTCTTTTCTTTTCTTTTCTTTTCTTTTCTTTTCTTTTCTTTTCTTTTCTTTTCTTTTCTTTTCTTTTCTTTTCTTTTCTTTTCAAATTATTTACTACATATTTTATTACCAAGGAAAAATAAAAAGGTTGGTTTCCCTTACCTACATTTTTTCTCAAACATGGAAAATATTAGTGACATCCCTAATCTGTTGCTCTTTGAAACGTTTAAATAATTAGCAGGATACAATGAAACACTAAGACGCTGGTGAGACACTAGAGCAGGTTGCCCAGAAAGGCAGTAGATGCCCCATCCCTGGAAGCATTCAAGATCAGGTTGGATGAGTCTGAGCAACCTGACTTAATGGAAGATGTCTGTGCACATTGCAGGAGGGTTTGGAATAGATTGCTTTTATATATCCTCTGTGTACCTTTCAACCAAAATGACTCTATTACTAGAATTCTCTGAAAACATATTGACACTTCTTTTTCTATAGTGTGTTCAGGAATCCAAGCACTATGTCACCATGAGTCCAAGGTCTGCTAGTTCTCTGAACACCAGCCCCAGATAAAGAACAAAACCCTGATACTTGCATCCTCTCTGTTTTAGGAGGGGAAAGTGCCTGGATTCTCCCTCTCAAACAATACATCAGTTTCTGGGAAGCAGAAGACATGTGGTGCTCTTTTAGCTAGGCAGAGCTTTCTGAGAGCACCAGTAGTCTCTCTGTAGAGGCGGAAGAATGTCATTTTTATCACACATCTTCTTAGCCTGTGCTGCTCTCTGCAAAAAGCACTCTGTCTCCTTTGTGCCCACAGATGCGTTCTCCCATATAATTTGGTAAAATTTCAGCATGAGACAAATGGTATGGACCCAATATTTGAAGAATTTTTGGCTTATTCATTCCTTGTGTAGTCTTGGGAAAGAAAGGCATCTGAAAACATGATTTCTATACACCTGGGAAAGGGAGGTAAAGATGCAAAACCAGAAATCCTTTCTCACACAATAAACATAGGCCATTAGCTTAGGAACATCTAATTCTTTTCCAGTTTTTGATTGATTCCTTTGGAATAAAATAAGAGAAAACATCTCTGTATTTTTGATCATTATTTTTTATTATTATTTTATACATTTGCTCAGTGGCTGATGTCTAGTTTAACTAGGAGATGTCAAAAAATACCCAGACGTTATGTATGCATATACACTCATGACACACCAGCACAAGGCTACAGAGTGTTTCAGGAAGGGGAGGGGGAAAAGTAAGGAGGCAACCGCACAACAGATGCTTTCACCTGGCCCAGTCTCTTTGTAGGGTTCTGATTTCTAGTTTTCACTTTCACTTTATATATTTTCCTAGATAATAGATTTCACTTCTTTTCTAAAACAACAAAAACAATCAAAAAATGCTAATAGCCCACTGTAGCTTACAGAAACAAGTTAAAAGAAGGAGACTGCTAGGCCTGTCTCTGACTGTTTGTGTATTAAAAAGCACTCTGCTGTACACATGTGCTGAGATCAGCAACTTTTCCTATAGCATCTCTTCTTCAATGGCAAGTCTGATTTGCAGAGCCCAAAAGATATCAAATCTACCACTTCCTTTACTAGCTCCTGCCAATAGTGAATAACCCTAATAATAAAGAAAAACATTTTCCAGCCTGATTTCACACCTTTGTGCCAGTGCATGATAAACAAGGACTGACAGCCATGAAGAAGAAGAAGAAGAAAGAAAGAAAGAAAGAAAGAAAGAAAGAAAGAAAGAAAGAAAGAAAGAAAGAAAGAAAGAAAGAAAGAAAGAAAGAAAGAAATATTAGTTTGGTTTTTTTTTTAATATTACTTTTCTAGTGTGCCTAATTTAAGGCATCTTTAGCTACTGTAAATGGTAAGAGTAACAAAAAATACTGACTAAATCATTTTGCACTGCTGACCAAATGCTCGGTTAGGGTATATTTTCCCTGTCTCCACATAGAAGTCTAACTAAGCACAGACTGCCACCACTGTTGTATTTAGTTGAGCATTATTGTTATTTGATCGGTGTGCCTTCAAAGAACCTGCTCAGGGCTGGAATTCATATTCTACTACTCTAATTGGAGATGAATGCTGGTGGACGAGGAAAAAGAGGAGCCAAAAAAATGCTAAGAGGTGACAGCCTGCCACAACATGGAATGTGCTCAGTGTAGATGGTGGAGCCACTGTCCTCCCAGCCCTTCACTTTCCTCAAAAATTTACACCAGAGCTACTATTGAACCACAAACTCACAAATGGGAACGCTATCTCCCTTTCCGTTTCATTTAAATGAGCTGGCTCAGTGAAGTCAATTGAGAGTTCCAAAAACTTCAGGAATTATTTTTGTACTTATTTCTGAAAACATGCGATTGAAGTGCAACCTTTTCACAGCATGAACATAATGTAAATCTCTGGCTTTGAAAAAATTCAAACTGAAGTAGAAAAAACTCCTTAAAATATCTCTAGCCTCAATAATGAAAATCCCAAATACTAAACCCTCTTAAGTATGTATATATTCACTTTTAAAATGGATTTATTCTAAGCTTACTGCTATAATTTTTCCTAGTATCACAGGATGCTCCTCCCTATATATGTAGAGTTTAAGAAAGAACAGAGACCCAAATTTTGATTGCTAAGGTCTGGGCTTTTGAACATGAAAAGGAAATACTGAGATTTACCTTCCTAATCCAACATTTTGCATGTTCTCTACATGGAGAAGTTCCATGACAGGTGTATGATTCCTTAAAAAAATACATAAATGAGTAATACAGCAAGATCTCATCCTGAACAGAAAGCTGTTCAGCAAAAACAATTGTATGTCTTGTATTTGTATATTGTATGTATATGTATGTCTTGACTTCCACACTAACAGGCAAAATTGCTTACAATTAACTGGATTCCTATTGAGATACCAAGCCAGAAACATTCTTATTTTGATTTTTATCCTTATCCAACAATGCTTTTCCTGTTCATTGGACTGTCCATTCAGTGATAAAAGATCAAACTGAGATGAAAGTAAGAACTGATCCATGTGATTCCCTGATGCTCCTCTCCTCCTAGATCTTCAGGTCAGACAAAGAGCTACTACTAGTGGGCCATGAAAAAATGTGGGAAACAGATAATTTTCTGCAATATCAAGTTACACAGGCACATCACACAATACATGTGCTCAGACTCTGACAAACAAAATTTGCCCCAAGAGAATATTGGTTTCATTGGTTATTCCTTTCCTAACTTCAAAAAAAGAACAAAATCAAGGGTTGAGGGAGTCTGACTGCTGTTTAGAAAGAAAATTATTTTTGTATCATTGTATTACGTGCAAAAGATATCAAATACCAATAAATAGTCAAATGGCTCTACAAATTCACTGTTCTTATTAATAAAATCTTCTGTTGGATAAAACTGATGTCAAATTCTGTCTTGTAGCAATTGGAAAAGGCTTTCAGTGAAAAGAAAAAGAAAAGGTTAATTACATCAAAGAATTTTTGATTTTTTTTTCTTTTATATTCTTTTGCATCATCCTAATGTTGGTTTCACAAGCTGAGGCATGGCGAAGGGCAAAACCAGCTTTTGAAGAATACTTTTTTCTATTTGCTTGACCCGAAAAATGGAACCATTTACATCATGATATCCTATCTTGTCCTTTTAACAAGAAACCTTCCAGAAAAACCAACAATAAAAAACATACATACATGAACAAAAAACCTAAAATTAACCAAAAAACCCAAGATCCCCACCCTTGAACGAGAGTCATTAGCTGTGAAGAAGCCAGTGCGAGGAGGAGTGTATTGAAAGCTGTTTATTGCCTTTCTCAGAATCTGGTCTTTGCAGGAGTAGAACAGGAATGAAGAAGGTCAGATAAAATGATGAAAGAGATTTGCAGTCTCCTTTTTAATATATTTTTACTCTTCCATACCTGGGAAAAAAAAAAAAAAGTGTCAAATGCTGCCTTTCTCCATGGTGTAGATAATGTAGGAAAGTAAAACAAAGGTATCAGTGAGGCCCGCCAAGGCAATACCTCTTACAGGCACAACTGGAAATATCATTCTGTCCTAAACAAATTGAAGTCTATTATGATCAGACTAATCCAGCTAGGATTCAAACTTAGGAATCAAGAACATTACATAAAAGAGTCCAGCATGCTTAGGTCAAGAGATTTTAATAGGTTTCTTTGACTGTTGGGCTCTCATCATCTTTGATCAACAGCTTTTCCAGTACCTTTTTGCTTATGAAGGCAAATGATTTGAAATGAAAAAAAGAAAATGCTCCAACAACAAAAGATTGCTGCATTTTAAAAGCTGTTTTCTCCCACTGAGCTTTCAGTGAAAAACACAGCCTTAAGTATGGAGAGGCACCAAAGATACAATAAAAGATGTACATTTTACAATCTGCTTGACTCTTCTGTCAAATATTTATAATCGCTTGGCCTCATAATTAGGTTATGTTTGACTAATATTATCCTGAATGTACGAACATAACTGGTTTTTTTATGTAGTTATACTACAAGTGCATCTTCACAATAAACAGATCTCCTTGAGAAAGAAGTATAGACAAGAAAACTTTTGGCTATTTCTGGTGAAAATTGACAGTTTCTAATTAAAGAGGACAGTCCATCCAATTAATCTCATAACCATCTCTAGAAATCCTCTGAAAAAGCTTCAGACAGGAACACAAATATTTACTCTATATTGGCTGTTCTAACTGGCTCCCTGAGTAAACCTGGCAGCTGCTGTAATTCTGACAATGCTTATATCAGCAGAGTTTGAAAGAACATTTGAAAGAGTCTCTCAACCAAGGACATTCAGCCCAAGGAGAGATGAATTTACCTGTGGGACTGGGCATGCCTTGGAAGACATTATTGCATCAAAATATCTTTTGGTTCCTTTCAGGAAACCAATTTCTTTTGCACTCAATAATCTATTGCCTTTTTTTTAAAATGGTATTTGGGCAAAGGAGAAAAAGGACTGTCAAAACAAAGACCTTTATTGCTGGACTGCATTGTCTGTGTTGAATGTATACAGCGGCTGCACAGATCTACTAGTGAGTTGTTATCTTTTACCACACAGATAGCAGGGGAACCTTTCTTTTCAGGATGGTCCCCTGTAAACTGCTACTATAAAATCTTGCTCACTGATGCAACTCTAGGACACCATTTTAAAGAATTAGGCTTTCAGCAATTTATTTGATTTATTTAGACTGAGTTGTCACATTTCCAGCATAATCTACAATAGGCAGTATCTATATACTATCTAAATCTACAACAGCCATAACAACAGTAGTTGTTATTTTTTTTCAGTTGAGAAACATCATTTCCATGATGTTTCCCAACTGAAACATTCAGCCTGATTTACTGTCATTAACAGGATCATAACAAAAATCTGGGATCTTCCAAGCTGTTCCCTGCAGAAGAAATGTACTTGTAAGGATACAGAAGATAAAAGTTGTGGGTTTGAAATGTTATATCCTTGCTCTGCTAAATTGGATCTCAGCCGGTAGATGAAAGATCAAGGAGCTCAAAGTGGAGATAGGAAGACATGTCCAGATAATAAGATATAGCAAAGCATTTTTAATGATAATTAAGGATTCTGGTGGACTGGGCAATTAGGTTAAATCTGCCACACTCATTCACTTTTGGGGACTGAATTGTGGAGTGCTAAACCATATCTACTGCTGTACAAAGTAAAAGAGATCCATCAAAAATGTATGGTTAGCATGAACACTCTCACTCTCTATTGTAAAACACTTAATAAGTGTTTTATAAAACAGTCTTAGTAACGAAAAGAAATAAAGCCCTTATACCATCTTGGACTGGGAAAATATGTTCAAAATAATTTTTTCCTTTTTTTTTTTTTTTTTTTTTTTTTTTTTTTTTTTTTTTTTTTTATCCCACAACGCATGAATCATAACTTCAACCATTCTGGAATGCTTTCAACAGATGAACCCAGCATAGTGTTTTTATAACAGGCTCTTGCCCCTTACCTGCTTCATTACAGTTTTGGAATATACTCCACAGTCATTAGCATTTTTTTATCTCTTTTCCCAGAGACAACTTTTAAAGGACTACTTAACCCCTAAAAATCATAATTTCTCTGGTTTCTCAAAGCTTTTTGAGAAAGTTGTTTTGGGGTTTTTTTTTGGTTTTTTAAAATATTGCATCATTCCTAATGGCGTCAGAGCACTAGCAGACTACAAGCAGAAGTTAAAACTAAATCTTATCTTCAAGAGACTGTTAAAGCTAATGAACTGCCAGTCTTGGTATTTGCATGTTTCTAAATTCTTTTAATTTCCAGGTTGCCTTCCTGAATACTCAGTTTAATTGGAAAACATTGTGTTTATAAAACAGACCCAGTTCAATTGCTTCTGCAAATTCACCTTTCTTTTATATGATTGTAGTTAAAGAAATCTTGTTTCATTCAAACATTAAAAGTATAGATTTGACATCATATGTGACCCTTTCATCTGTCTGAACTGTATTTCACAGTGTTTCTCAGTTGCTTCAAATAAGGACAGATTCTTTTCAATTCACATAGCATCTTATCTGAAGATCTCCTGTCTGCTTTCTTCACTTGCTTTTGTGGGAAGACAAGGGAAATACATTCTGAATGTTATCTTTTCTAGTCTAGTTTTACCTGCCAGTGTGCTTATATCTTCTAGAACTAACTTCAGCTTGAAAGAACATATTGTCACAATCCGCTCATACGAACAGGGGTCATGATGGTTCATTAACTGATCTCTGGGTGCAAAACACAACACAGAAAAGGGATTGCAGTATCAATCAAAACAAATGCACCTTTATTGAATCGACAGCAAATGTGTTAATGGAATGAGGGAGAGGAAAATAATAGAAAAGAGAGGGAAACAGAGAGAGGGAGTACAGCGACCAAACGTAGAGAGACAAAGTCCTCGTAAGTCCAGCCGATGGAGTTTGCCTGGTCATGTCGAGGAGATCTCAAAGTCCTGGTTAACTCAAGATTCTATTATAGTCCATTGCTGAGGGGGGAACAGATCTTGAAATCGCTGAGGGAGAACAGATACAATAAAGAATAAGTCTATTGAAATTGCTGAGGGGGAAAAAGGTATTGAAGACGGGTACAGACAGTCCATGTTCTCAGCAGGATAAGTCAGTATCAGCAGTGTGCGGGACCCCTTGTTTCAGGAGTGGCTTCTATGGGAAGTCAGTCTAGGTCCAGGGAACACATCTGCAGGCAACACTCAGGAGGCATCCTTCTTCAGTCAGCCCAGCACCCCTGTATCAGAACTACAGGGGTCTCAGTCCTTGGGAGGGGGGCTTCAATCTCTGTTTGTCACGGTGGTAGTGGAGCAGATGAAGGATTTTCCATGGGGGTGGCTACCAAAGTTGCCCCAGCAAGTTCATCTGGCCAAGAGGTGGGAAAATTCCTGGGCTATTGTCGTGAAGCAGGTGCAAGCATACAGGACGCATCACCCCCTTGGCAGGCCCTGCTAGAAGCAGTCACCGTAGACACAGCTGCGAACAATCACTTGGCAAGCCAGAATTCTGCTCAGGGGCCTCAGGATATTTGGCGTTCATCTACCACTGGCAGGCCAGAATTCCAATCAGGGTCCTCAGGGTCCCGATGTCTGTCCTGGGGACGGTCATGAGGCAAATGAGGGGAACTTCAGGCTGTCTTTCACACGTATCAGAAAATCTATTTAGTAAAATGGCCAAAAAAGAATGCATAACATTTAGAATTGAGAAAAAAAAACCCCAAAAAAACAACAACAACAACAAAAAAAAAAAAACCCAAAACAAAACAAAACAAAACAAAAAAAAAACCAAAAACAAAAAAAAACACCAAACCCACACCAAAACTTTGGAGCACTATCATTCTAGAGAATGCCCCGTATCTATGAAAAGTACAAAAACCTTATATTTTCAAATGCACTTACAAATCACCATTTTGCATCTGGTTTTTTGTTTGAAAGCTCTGGCACTTATCTGATTCCTTTTTGAGCTAGTTCAGCTCATTAATCTGGTAAGAAAGCAGTTATAAATAAACAGAAAAACCTATGGGCAACAGGATGCCACTTCAACCATGTTGTGGTAAAGCGTTAGGTCAGCCTTCTGTGTTGTAGAAATATGTCTGTCATATACGAAAATCAGTGCATAGCACTGTCTTAGGTGAAACTTTCTCACTGCCACTGAATACCTGAATCATCAAGATGGTTTAAAACCAAACAACACCCAGCCCTCTAAGGTACTCCTCAAACTATTGCAATGGAATAACTTTATCAGGTGAAGAGCTCACTATGCAAAACCTGAACATGATGTCAAGAATGCTTTGTTGTGGATTGCCATTGTTTGGGATCATTCATCCCTTACCCTACCATGTAGGTATAGGAAAAAATTACATAAAAAATTACAAGGTTTTTACAACTGTTCTTGTATTTTGGGATAATAAGGACATAGGGTAGTAAACAAAACTGTGGTGAGTTTTCCTATTGACTTTATTGTTTTTTCACTTTGAATTAACTGCTTTGCATTCCATCTTACCCATCAGTATAATGATAAGAATAATGTCTTCCTTCCTGCTCAAAAGATGTTTAATTATGCCTGTGATGTCATGGACTTAAAAACGAAAAACATTGTGATTGAAAGGAAGTACTGGCATGCCACAAGGTAACTGTAGTGAGCTGTGTTTCCTCCTCAGCTTCATTATGGTTGTAGAATTTTAATTAGCAGTTCCAAAACTTTGTCTTAGCATAGTCTGGTGACATATCTCAATAGAGCAGTGTCTTATGATGCTTGTGTCCCCAGTCATCTCTTATGTTAATGCTGGGTATTATAATCTGTGCCTTCAAGACTGCTTCTGAGAGTAAAGGCAGGGAGAGGAAGAAGCACAGAGTTTGTTATCAGAGACTTCACTCACTCCTCCAAAAGCAACACTCCTCCACATTCTGTGCTGGACTGTGTTGTCTGGGCACTGATGGAGCAGAACAGAGTGCTCCTTTGCTTTTTAGTTAGTTTAGCTAGCTGAGCAGAGAAGTTTTCCCTAGGCTGTTTTTGTGGGGTTTTTTGTTGTTGTTGTTGGGGGTTTTTTTCCTCTCTCTTTTTTTTTTGTTTTGTTTTTTTTTGTTTGTTTTTCTTTCCATTTTCTTGGAACTGTTTGAACTTGCTCCGGACTGGGACCTGGGGAGCACTGAGAGCTTGCACTTGTGGCCTATCAGGACCTACTCTGAGCAGCAGACTCTCCCAGCACCAGACGGATTGATAACAGAGTGACCACCCACAGGAGAGACTTTCTGAATTTGTTGTCTCTTCAGAGCGGCAAATGAGTTTTGTCTTCTGGTATTGTTCATTTTTTTGCGCTGGGGAGTACTTCACCTGTTAAACAAACAGGTTTTTTCCACTTCTCTCTGAGGAAATTTTCCCCAAACTGTTTCGGGGGAGGGGCCGTGTGGGTCGGCTTTTGGGGGCGGGGGCCCTTTTGGAGGTTTTTTCCCAAATTTGCCCTAAACCAGGACAAGCAGGATGTGCAACTTAGAGAATAGTGGAATCACTTTGGTTAGAAAAGACCTTTAAGAACATTGAGTCTAAATGTAATTAGCAAATCCAACTAAAAAGCAATGTTTTACTGTAACCAGGACAAGCAGGATGTGCAACTTAGAGAATAGTGGAATCACTTTGGTTAGAAAAGACCTTTAAGAACATTGAGTCTAAATGTAATTAGCAAATCCAACTAAAAAGCAATGTTTTACTGTTTGAAGAGAACATGGTTGTAGCCATGTAGATATTTTATGAAAAATCCTTTGCTAGGATTTTTCCCTCCTGAGAAGCTGAGGAGCCTCAGAAAAGAAATGTAAACAATAACTATCTGCTGCTGTGGAATGCAACAGATGCATGTGTGATTGGGGCATGTTAGTTGTTTCTAATTAATGGCCAATCACAGTCACCTGGCTCGGACTTACGAGAGTCACAAGCCTTTATTATTGCATTCCATTCCTGTTTTTTCCAGCCTTCTGATTAATCCTTTTCTCTCTATTCTTTTAGTATAGTTTTTAGTATAGCATTGTAATAGAATGTATATCATAATATAATAAACCAGCCTTCTGAAACACAGAATCAAGCTTCTCGCCTCTCCACTCGTCCTGGGAGCATCGACCACACATGGTTTATCTGGTAAGCTTTGCAAGTAATTGTGTCATCACAAGCACACATGTCCAATGCATTAGATGGGAATATAATAACAAACCTGTGTAAATCAACAAAATTATTCTCAGGGTAGGATATTTGCATGTTTCGTCCTTCTTCCTGACTTCTTCAAGTGAATTATTTTTATAAAGTAATGATTGGGAATTGTTACTCTTTTGACAGCTCTTGGTGTATTACTGACATTTTTGGAATATGAATGCTGAATAGGTTAATTCACCTAGTTTTTCAGATAAAAACTAAGATTTAGTGTTGCTTAAGCTGGAGGCAGAAATATTTAGATCCTCCAGCCTCCTTTTTAGTACCTAATTTGTATTACAAAATCAGGGCACAATCTTGTCCCTTAAGTTCCAGCTGTCAGCCAGCTCAGCTAGCTCAGTTTATACCAACAGGGTGACATTAGTATGGCTCACGTGATGCTGCACACAGAAGCCCTCAGTGTGCAGCAATAGTATGCAGTAATTACATGCAGCTGGACAACCCCAGTGCTGACTTTGGATCACCAGAAGAGTAGAACCACAGAGATTTAATGGAGAGCTCTCTGGAGGAAGTGGCCTGAGGAAGACAGCAAAAATCCCACCTGTGTGTTTGTACAAATAATTTAAAAGCTATTTACAAACAAAGATCTTCAAATCTGTCTAGCTTTTTCTGCAGATTATTTGTAAACTATATGCATTACATGGACAGTTTCACTGAGCATCTGAAATATAGCTGTGTTTAAGTGGGTTGAATCAGGGTTGGGAAGCAATGAAATAAAGCTTTTCAGGAATACCTGACATGCAAGTCCTGCAGAAATTGATCTATTTTTTATGTCCAGATGCTTTTTAAAATAATGGGTGACCATTTAGCTAGCTAATATTTTTCATCGGAAATACAAAGAAAATTTTAAAGTGTAAGAGAAAACTCACATCTTTTATAGCTTGAATATTTTTCTTCATTTATTTCCTGGTTTCCAATTCAGTCACACAAATCACATGATTAGGTAATGAGAACTCATGCTGTACAAAAATATTTAATGCCATGCTTCCAAGTCAAGACTATTTTTTTCCTGGAACTGTTTAAAAAAAAAAACTACACCAATCTGGATTCTCTCTTCCCCACACTCATTTTTATAGGGAAATAATTGTAATATTACATTTTGAACTTGCATGGTGCAATTACATTCAGAAATTCAAGGCTCTATTGTTAGATTGTTGACATATTTTTCTGGCTATTTGAACTTCCCGCAACCACTCTTTGCAGCTATATATTTTTGCAGTAAGGCATTACCGTAGTCTGCCAGAAGTTTTAATGTGAAGGAGCACTAAGATGCAAAATCCATGCCACTCCTATGATACAGATTCATTTTGAACTTACAGGATAATGTGCATTAGCGGTTGTACTGCATGTGCAATAATTATGACTTGCTTGGTTTCAAATGATGATAATAGTCCTCTTTGTATTACTCTAAGAATTGAATCTACCACCATTATTATCTTATAAAAGATTTTTTTTTTAAAACCCCATATATTAAAAATTATACCAGCAAATAATGTCTGTAAGACTGTGGCAGGTGGTTTCTTCCAGAACAATGTGCAGTTCTTCCCAATTCTACTTTTTCCCTACGATGACTTTGTACACAAATATTTTTACACAGACTTCTAATAATGGCATGTTACTACTTTGGTCGAGTATTGCCATGCCACCATTGGAATTGATTCTATTGTAGTTGTGTTCAAATTTGCTGATGGGACAAGGTTTTTTTGCTGAACACACTTTAGCAAGCAAGAGAGCTTCTTAGTCTTCAGATGCTATGAGTTCCAGAAAAAGATGAATGACATGATTACATGCCTTCTATTCTGAAGAGAGATCAAAAACTTGTTTCTGGGGTCACCCCCCTCTTGATAGAGAAAGTGCACAGAGGGGTTTGAAGCAGCACTTTTACCCTCTTTGCATTCACTAGTAAATCTCAGACAGAGCTTGCCCCAAGGTTTGTGCAAAAATACTCTTTTTATGCAACTGTTAACCAGACAATATCTCTGGGAAAATTTGCAGTGGCAGAAAGCAAGCCCTTCCTGGGAAATCTACTGAAATGGTTCAGAAGTTATTCCCATTCACTGTTGCTAACCTCTGCTGTCTAGCTGTCAGATATGTTAGGGACCACGTTGAAATAATTCTAAACAATGTACTGATGCTGCAGCATTGAGTAAACATAGGTATTTTCCATAGGTGTCATGGAAAAATATTTATATTGGTAAAAATGAGTTTAATATAAAAAAATAACAGCATGGTAGGAAAAAAGTTACATCAATAGAATGAAGATGCCCAGAATCCTTATTCTGAAGTTACACAGAGTGAATATTTTCTAAATAAGACTGTGAAACTTGTTAAGAAGTAGGAGTACATTCCACATGACTGGTGCACATGTTCATGTTTCCAACTTACAAAAAAAATACTATTAAAAGAAAAATTCTCTGCCTTGTGGAAAAGCAGCCCACTAGTAATTTTACGAAAGGTAGGATTAGATCAAGTATTCCTACAAGACAGCAGTATTACTATGAAAAGCCTTTTGGCGTGTATTTAACTACAGGAAACTTGAGAAAGCAGAAGAGTGTCTTTCCCTCCTGCAAGCTGTACTTCCTATTTGCTATTGCTGCTGAAACAGTGTCTAAAGAAAACTTGTCAAAGTAAGACTATTGTATACAAGCAACTGTGAATATCCGTTCCGTTCCAGCCAATTTTAACTAGAAAGTATGAGACACACACTCTAGTTGCATATTCTAATGCATAGATGGAGTACACCATCACTAACAAATGGGGATTCTGGACAAAGGAGCAAATGCAGATGAATTTCAGGGAAGGAAATTATAGAGAGCTAACTGCAGTCCCTCGACTTCACAAGAAATTATGTCCAGTAGTCCCAACCAGAAACATCTATAACTCAATTTTAAAATGGACTGCATTTATGGTTATCTGTTCTTCCTGTGTGAAGGAACTGTGTTTTGGATCAATCTTCAAAATGGTATGGCTAAAGACCTTAGAGGCCTCCAATTGTTTGTTTGTCTGTTTTTGTTTTGTGGGTTTTTTGTTTCTTTTGTTTTTGTTTGTTTGTGTTTTGTTTTTTGTTTTCAGAAGCAGCTGTCCCGAAACCTCTTTAAAGCTGACTTTTCCCCTTAAGATGCCATATTTTAAAATAGCATCTTGTCATTTAACAGGGTATTCCAAACATCATTTACAAATTTAGACTAAAAGTAACACTTTTCCTAGTAATCTTTCTTTTTTTACAGCTCAGTGCTAACATAGGCAGCACAGAAGAGAACAGACCGCAGGTCTTTCTGGAGCCTCTTGAACAAATACTCTTGCTTATGTTCTAATCATTCACTTCACCAAAATACCTAATGATGAAGAAAAGGTTGTGAAGGCATTGCTAGTAATATTATATGGCAATGTGTGGGTGTGATTTATCAAGTAGCATTTGTATCGCATAGATGATACTTGGCAACCAGCAAATTAAGGGATTTTTTTCAGCTCTCAGACTGATGTTACATGTCAGTAATTTAAAAAAAAGATAACGAGAAGGATATTTTTTGACTCAGTGAACATGAAACTTAATTACAATCCCTACCATGGGCATTTGAATCTTATGAATAGACACTGTCTGATTTAGAAAAAAATAAAGAATGATCACAGTTTAAAGAAACATGTGGCCATAAACACTTTGCTGATGGAACATAGCCTATTCATTGGCTGAAATGAAGCAGATAGACAGGACATATGAAATTCTTTTGCGGATTAAACATTTCTTTTCTAAAGTGATGCTGACAGATGGTGAACTCACCAATTTAGACATTGCACAGTAGATAAGGGTACATAACTTGCTACACTTCCCCGAGGAATCATCATCCAAGGGGATTTTCCCCTGCATATGTGAAAATGTGTCTACCTTTTTCACAATACATTTGCAGCAGCCTTGTTAGGCCTGTTCAGCTGGTATGGAGGGTGAATTAGCAGCAGCAAAGTGACTGGCCAGGGTAATTTGCTTCAATGGATTTTGATCTACCAGATATTTTGAAGACCTGCTTCATCCCTGTTTGTCATACACAGCCTTTAAATGGTGCTAAACATTTTTTCAGGCTGTGGATCACATGAAAAAGTACTTTCTGGTGTCTGTACTGGGCCATATGCTCTTTATTCTCTCCCTCAACTTCTGCATCACCTCTCATCTGTTTCACATGAGCTATGTTCAAGATCCAGAGGATACTTTTCTCAGAATCTTGAGGCCTGATGCAGTAAGAATGATGAATATGACACAGACGGGATGAATATGGGATGAATTTTCCAGTTTGGATAAAAAGTATTGTGCACACAAATCCAATGAGAAGGCCCTCCCCCTATGCCCCGAGAAACCTTCACTAGTACTAGTGCTCTACATAAACTGCATTTTAGTCTGAAATAAAAACTTCTTCTGAGAGTGTCTGAGAGATTTGTATGAAGAACAGCTATTTGACATATGCAAATTTGAATATCAGAGGAAAAAGAAAATGGCAAGAAGTTTTTAATTTTACTGGTTTTAATTTTAAATTCCATGTACTTTTTCAAAAAGTGTCCAGCTCAAATGCTCATCAACATATTTTAGTAATCTGTAAGTTAGTATTCATATAAAATGTGTTTCAAATCAAAAGAATTTCAAACCTTTCCTCAAAGTTTATATGCCTAGATTTATTATTTCTGATATATATTAGGAAGGATATATAAAAGGAAGACATTTTTTACTGTGGGGGTGCTGGAACATGGGAACAGGTTGCCCAGAGAAGCTGTGGATGTCCCATCCCTGAAAGTCTTCAGGTTCAGGTTGGATGGGGCTTCGAGCAGCAACAAATGAGACTCTTGATGGTAGAGAAACAAAGTTTGAACCCAGAGGAAACTCAGATTGAAGTATAGGAGCAAGTTTTCTCTCAGCTCTGAGGGTAAATTCAAAGTTGTACAAAATTGCATTTATCTATGATTTTCACTACTGTAACAGAAAGGTTAATGAAAACTGTGCATAAGATATCAAATTTTAAAGTAGATAAGAATGACAACATAAAATACATGGGATGGGTTTCAACATGGGACACTATCTAAGAGAAAAGCTCTGTATTTCAACACTTCATCATGTTAGGATTTCATGAAGTGCCAAAGAAGAAGGCAAAATATCATTCGGGACATTATTTCCTGTAGTTCAGCCTGGCGATTAGTAGGAACTGGTGTTTTAACTAATACTTTCCATTCACTGAAAAATTACTGTTTACAATGAATAAGCAATGAGGATCAAAACTGATTGAAAGCATCTTAAAAATATAAAGTATTTCATTGTAAATGGTCTGTGATTCAAATATTTATTCCACCTTAGTGAGAGAATAAATATTTGAATTCTTCCATATCATTCAAATATTTGAATATTCTTCCATATCATGATGGCTTAAAATCGCATAAACCAATGTTTTCTTCTGAAAATATATCATCCAGGTCTTTCTATTTTTAGAAGAAAATATTCCTAGACATACAGCATGTGAGAATTAAGTAATTTTAAAGAAACAAGTGGAATGAAAATATTCTGCAAATATAATCAAATAAAAAGCTGTGTTTTAAATATGGGGTAGATGTTAAACAGAATTTTTGTACCAGATATTTGAATTATTGTACCAGCTATTTTGCCCACAAAGAGAGGTATTTAGCATTTCAGTCTTTTCCAAGGTGTTAATGAGCTGCTATGTTGATCTCTGTGTGTGCCTAGGTGTGTGCGGAAGGGGGTGCATGTGAAGGGCAGTGTGTACGTTTGCCTAACACTTGTAGTGGCAGATTCATACCTTGGCTCCATAATATTTTTTAGAAACTTCACAGAGAGTGGATACGAAGTTTAATATCAACAAGAGATCAATTCCCAAATCATCCATTTTACTCTACCTCATAAATCATATGCTTTGTTGCATATTCTATCAAATATACTTTCAAGCCACATGGAGGAATGAGAATGTGGAGAATCCCTCCAATGTCTTGCAAGTTTTATGCAAATAGATTTTCAAGAAAATCATCATTTCTCTTTTAAATATGTCTGGGACAGGCATGATGATGGTGTCAACCTGTTGGAGTTTTTGTTGCAGGCAGAAGTTGTACAAAAGGACTGGTTTGGACATTGATCAGTTACTGGATGACGTGCATGAATACATGTGAAATTCAACTTGGGTTTCCTCTTTATAGGCAACTACTTCTACAACAAGCTTGCAGGCTTAAGCTCACTCTTCTTCTCTGTTCTCTCTCTCTCCTGTTTTCTTGGTTTCTTTGTCACTTTATACACAATTTTAGAAGTTTTTTCCCAACTAAAATTATTTCATAGTCTGATAATTAGGATACATTTTTTACAAGGAATTTTTAAAACCTTTGTTAGAGTTAAGAAAGTGTCTTTTTCTTCCGTTATGAATACTGCAATGAAATTGTAAACCAAAGACCAATTCTTTATTTTTATTTGGAACACAAGTAGATAATTCCCATACATAAACACATTTTGTGGACCAGTATTTGCCATTATAATATAAGTAGCCACTACTTAACAATATCGCTTCTATGAACATGTTGACAACACTTTCGGTGAAGATCCTAACTGGTCTTAGATACACATAGGGAGAAATTTGCTCAGCCAGTGTCAGTCTTAAGGATGCATATCAGATGATCTTTATATACCTGGGGAATTTTTCCATGAAAGGGACTCAGTTATGGAAGAGACAATTATCTGAGAATTTTACATTCTTCTAGGACACTACTTAAGGAACTTAAATCCCATGTCCATTTGGATCTCTCTCTGCAAGAAATTTGTCATGCCAGTCCTTGAAATTCACCTCTAAGAGAATTCACTCTTACAGAATGAATAAGGGTGGAAGGGGTCTGTGGGGCTCATCAGATCCAACTCCCCTGCTTAAACCAGGATACCTAGAGCCTGTTGCCCAGGATCATATCTGGGCATTCTTTTAATGTCTTCAAATATCCAGACTCCACAACCTTTCTGGGCAGTCTGTGCCATGGTTCAGTCACCCTTACAGTAAAAATCATTTTGTGGTATTCAGAGGCATTTCCTGTATTTCAGTGTGTGCCCACTTCCTCTTGTCTTTTCAGTGAGCATCACTGAAAAGTCACTGGTTTCCTCCTCTTTGCACTATTCCTTCAGGTATGTATGTGTGCTGCTATGTAGGTAAATGTCAAAAACCTCCTTGTTTGCCAGGCAGACAATATTCCCTTCATCTACCAGGAAAGTTGATTCATCAGAGGAGTTTAAAAAGTTGTCAAGCATGAATTTCCCCTGGTAAATCCATGCTGACTGCATTATTTTGTCCTCCTTAATGTGCCTGGCAATGTTTTTCAGGAATAGCTGCTCCATAAACTTCCTGGAGATAAAAATGAGGATGG
Organism: Passer montanus; assembly: GCF_014805655.1. Taxonomy (NCBI): domain Eukaryota; kingdom Metazoa; phylum Chordata; class Aves; order Passeriformes; family Passeridae; genus Passer; species Passer montanus. The sequence goes on from NW_024367350.1 coordinate 136,898, forward strand.
CTGGCTTGTACTTTTCTGAGTTCTCCTAGTTGCCTTTCTTGAAGATGGGTGACATTTGCTTTCATCCAGTCTTGGGGCACTTGCCTCCGTCACCATGATCCATCAAACATTATTAAGAGTGGCCTCAGAATAACATCTGCTAACACCCTTGAGACCTGTGGATCCATCTCAACAGGGCCTGTGGACTTAATGGAATACTTACCCATTCAGTGACTATGCCCATATAAGTTTGCATGGGATAATAGGACATATTAACAGGTACCTGAAGAGTGAGTGAAAAACTATGGAAGTAATCCAAAAGGACAAAGACTACAGTTCTCTTTTAAGACAAAGCATCCTATCATGGAGCTGAACAGCTTTAGATCCAGGTAACCATCCCCTCTGAAAGGACACAGAAGACATTATTTTACCTTACCCAGTAATAAAATGTATTGACTATTCATTTGCAATATAAAAACAAAATGATTTCCAAAATTACTGCCTCCTAACTAGACAATAATGTACTGGCTGGGTATTCCCTTAACAGATGAGAGCACCTGCTTGATGTCTCTTATGCATACAGACTATTCATTTGAGTGGGGCTTACTGGTCTTTGAACTTTCTTTCTGATTGTCCTGGCTTGTAAAATAAGCATGTATTCTATTTTGCCATCTGTTGGGGGTCAGGCAGTTTTTTCTTATCTCTTTCAGGAACAATGACACTGCCCGGAAGACAATGTCCTGCTAATGGGCTATATAATGTCCTGGCTTGTAAAATAAGCATGTATTCTATTTTGCCATCTGTTGGGGGTTAGGCAGTTTTATCTTATCTCTTTCAGGAACAATGACACTGCCCGGAAGACAATGTCCTGCTAATGGGCTATATAATGTCCTGGCTTGTAAAATAAGCATGTATTCTATTTTGCCATCTGTTGGGGGTTAGGCAGTTTTATCTTATCTCTTTCAGGAACAATGACACTGCCCGGAAGACAATGTCCTGCTAATGGGCTATATAATGTCCTGGCTTGTAAAATAAGCATGTATTCTATTTTGCCATCTGTTGGGGGTTAGGCAGTTTTATCTTATCTCTTTCAGGAACAATGACACTGCCCGGAAGACAATGTCCTGCTAATGGGCTATATAATGTCCTGGCTTGTAAAATAAGCATGTATTCTATTTTGCCATCTGTTGGGGGTTAGGCAGTTTTATCTTATCTCTTTCAGGAACAATGACACTGCCCGGAAGACAATGTCCTGCTAATGGGCTATATAATGTCCTGGCTTGTAAAATAAGCATGTATTCTATTTTGCCATCTGTTGGGGGTTAGGCAGTTTTATCTTATCTCTTTCCTGCTATGTAGGTAAATGTCAAAAACCTCCTTGTTTGCCAGGCAGACAATATTCCCTTCATCTACCAGGAAAGTTGATTCATCAGAGGAGTTTAAAAAGTTGTCAAGCATGAATTTCCCCTGGTAAATCCATGCTGACTGCATTATTTTGTCCTCCTTAATGTGCCTGGCAATGTTTTTCAGGAATAGCTGCTCCATAAACTTCCTGGAGATAAAAATGAGGATGGCTGGCTTGTACTTTTCTGAGTTCTCCTAGTTGCCTTTCTTGAAGATGGGTGACATTTGCTTTCATCCAGTCTTGGGGCACTTGCCTCCGTCACCATGATCCATCAAACATTATTAAGAGTGGCCTCAGAATAACATCTGCTAACACCCTTGAGACCTGTGGATCCATCTCAACAGGGCCTGTGGACTTAATGGAATACTTACCCATTCAGTGACTATGCCCATATAAGTTTGCATGGGATAATAGGACATATTAACAGGTACCTGAAGAGTGAGTGAAAAACTATGGAAGTAATCCAAAAGGACAAAGACTACAGTTCTCTTTTAAGACAAAGCATCCTATCATGGAGCTGAACAGCTTTAGATCCAGGTAACCATCCCCTCTGAAAGGACACAGAAGACATTATTTTACCTTACCCAGTAATAAAATGTATTGACTATTCATTTGCAATATAAAAACAAAATGATTTCCAAAATTACTGCCTCCTAACTAGACAATAATGTACTGGCTGGGTATTCCCTTAACAGATGAGAGCACCTGCTTGATGTCT
>NW_024367351.1:0-1717 GCF_014805655.1 Passer montanus
AAACAGCCTGGGGACCCCAAAAACAGCCCCGGGGACACCAAAAACAGCCCGGGGACACCAAAAACAGCCGGGGAGACCCCAAAAACACCCCCAGGGACCCTAAAAACAAACCCAGGGACCCTAAAAACAGCTGGGGACCCCAAAAACAGCCCCAGGGACCCCAAAAACAGCCCCAGGGGACCCCAGAAACAATCCGGGGACCCCAAAAACAGCCAGGGAGATCCCAAAAACAGCCCCAGGGACCCCAAAAACAGCCTGGGGACACCAAAAACAAACCCAGGGACACCAAAAACAGCCCCAGGGACCTCAGAAACAGCTAGGGATCCCCAAAATATACCAGAGGTACCCCAAAAACACACCCAGGGACCCCAAAAACAGCCCCAGGGACCCCAAAAACAGCCAGAGAACCCCAAAAAGACCCCCAGAGACCTCAAAAACACTGGGATGGCTCTGGGATGGCTCTGACCTCAAAAACTGGGATGGTTTTGGGGTGGATTTTTGTTGTTTTTTATTTATTTATTTATTTTGGGGTGGATTTGGGGTGCAGAGGTTTTGGGGTGCAGAGTTTTTGGGGTGCCCCTGACCCCCCCTTGTGCCCCCCCTGCAGTCCCTGGGCTATTTCGAGGATGCCAGGCACCAAAACCTGGGGGTCCTGGGGATGGTTTTGGGGTGGATTTTTGGATATTTTTAGGTATTTTTGGGTGGATTTTTTTGGATTTTGGGACGGATTTGGGATGGTTTTTGGGGTGTGCAGGTTTCTACCTGGGATGGGGTTTGGGGTGGATTTTGGGCTATTTTTAGCTATTTTTGGGTGGATTTTTGGGGTTTTTTTTGGATTTTGGGGCGGATTTGGGATGGTTTTTGGGGTGCAGAGTTTTTGGGGTGCCCCTGACCCCCCCTTGTGCCCCCCCGCAGTACCTGGGCTATTTCGGGGACGCCAAGCACCAAACCCTGGGGGTCCCTGGGATGGTTTTGGGGTGGATTTTGAGTGGATTTCTGGGTATTTTGGGTGGATTTTTGGATATTTTGGGGTGGATTTCTGGGGATTTTTGGGTGCAGAGGTTTTGGGGTGCCCCTGACCCCCCCCCTTGTGCCCCCCCCGCAGTACCTGGGCTATTTCGGGGACGCCAAGCACCAAACCCTGGGGGTCCCTGGGATGGTTTTGGGGTGGATTTTGAGTGGATTTTTGGGTATTTTGGGTGGATTTTTGGATATTTTGGGGTGGATTCCTGGGGATTTTTGGGTGCAGAGGTTTTGGGGTGCCCCTGACCCCCCCTTGTGCCCCCCCCGCAGTACCTGGGCTATTTCGGGGACGCCAAGCACCGGTACCAGCGGCTCTACGTGAAGTTCCTAGAGAACGTCAACAAGAAGGATTACGTGAGGGTGTGCTCCAGGAAACCCTGGCACCGCCCGCTCGCCCTCAGGTGACACACCTGGGCACACCTGGGGCATGGGGACACACCTGGGGACGCACCTGGGGGCACCTAGGGACACGCCTGGGGACATCTGGGGGCACTTTGGGGACCCCTGGGACACATCTGGGCACACCTGGAGGCACCTGGGCACACTTGGAGGCACTTTGGGGACACACGGCCACAGCTGGGCTCATCTGTGGGCACACCTGGGGTCACCTGGGCTCATCTGGGGGCACTTTGGGGACACACACGGCCACACCTGGGCTCACCTGGGGGCTCACCTGGGCACACCTGGGGGCACT
>NW_024367352.1:0-1717 GCF_014805655.1 Passer montanus
GATTTTGGGGGATTTTTAAGGGGAATTTGTGGATTTTGGGGAAGTTTTGGGGGAATTTTGGGGGGTTTGGGCAAAATTTGGGGAAATTTGGATGAAATTTGGGGGAGTTGGGGGAATTTTGGGGGATTTTTAAGGGGATTTTTGGGAAATTTTGGGGATTTTTTGGGAATTCTGATGAAATTTGGGGGATTTTGGGATTTTTGGGGAATTTTGGGGGATTTTGGGGAATTTTGGATGAAATTTTGGGGATTTTGGGGATTTTTGGAGAATTTGGAATGGAATTTTGGGGATTTTTGGGGCATTTTGGGGAAATTTTGGGGATTTTTTGGGAATTCGGATGAAATTTGGGGGAATTTTTGGGGATTTTTAAGGGGATTTCTGAGGGAAATTTGGGGATTTTTGGGGAATTTGGGGATTTTTGGAGAATTTGGATGAAATTTTGGGGGGTTTTGAGGCATTTTGGGTGATTTTAGAGGGGAATTTTGGGAATTTTGGGGAATTTTTTGGGAATTTTTGGGGGGTTTGGGCAAAATTTGGGAAATGTGGATGAAATATTGGGAATTTTGGGAATTTCTTGCATTTTGGGGGAATTTTGGAGAATTTGGAGATTTTGGGGGATTCAGATGAAATTTGAGGAGTTTTTGGGAGATTTTTTTTTAATTTCGGGGAATTTGGGAAAATTTTGGGGGATTTAAAAAAAAATTTAAACTTTTTTTAAATTTTTAGGGGGAATTTTGAGGGGATTTTGGGAGATTTTGGGGGGAAAAATTGAGGGAAATTGGAGAATTTTGGGAGAATTTGGGGAATTTGGGAGGAAATGTGGATGAAATTTTGGGAATTTTGGGAATTTCTTGAATTTTGGGGGAATTTTGGAGAATTTGGAGATTTTGGGGGATTCAGATGAAATTTGGGGAGTTTTTGGGAGATTTTTTTTAATTTTGGGGAATTTGGGAAAATTTGGGGGGATTTAAAAAAAAATTTAAACTTTTTTTAAATTTTTAGGGGGAATTTTGAGGGCAAATTGGAGATTTTGGGGGGATTTGGGAGGGAAATTGGGAAACTTTGGGGAGATTTTTTTAAATTTTGGGGCTTTTGGAGAATTTGGATAAATTTGGGGGAATTTTGGGGGGAATTTTGGGGGAATTTTTGGGGGAATTTTCAGGAGATTTGGGGGGAAAATGGAAAATGAGGAATTTTGGAGGAATTTGGTGAATTTGAGGAATTTGGATGAATTTTGGGGGAATTTGGGGGAATTTTGGGGGGAATTTTGGGGGAATTTTTGGGGGAATTTTCAGGAGATTTGGGGGGAAAATGGAAAATGAGGAATTTTGGAGGAATTTGGTGAATTTGAGGGTGAAATTTTGGAGGATTTTGGGGCATTTTGGACGAAATTTGGGGAAATTTTGGAGATTTGGGAAGGATTTCAGGGATTTTTGGGCGAAATTTTGGGGAATTTTGGGGCTTTTGGTGAATTTTGGGTTTTCTGGGTTCATTTTTTGGGGGTTTTGGGGTCCCCGGGGGTTTTGGGGGGCGGGGAGTTCATTCCCGGGGGTCCCGAGGGCGGTTTTGGGTTGATTTCGGGGCTTTTCGGGGGTGCCCAGATTACGAGTCGCTGCGGCTGGCGGGGCTGATCCTGAGCATCGTCATGTTCGTGCTGGGGGTGCTGATCGCCCTCAGTGAGTCACCCCAAAATCCCCACCCCAAAAACCCCCCCGGG
>NW_024367353.1:0-1717 GCF_014805655.1 Passer montanus
GGAGCGGGGCCGGGGGGCAGCGGGCTCGGGGGGTCCCGGGGCGGGGGCGCAGCCGCGGGGTCCGCCCTTCTGCAAAGGCGCAGAAGCACCGTGAAAAGCGGCAAAGAAGCACGAAAGCGAGGGGGGGTTCGGGAAAGAGCGGAAGCCTTGGGGGAGCCCTCGTAGTGCCGAGGCCCCCGGCTCGTCCCACGGCACGACCTCCCGGGGCTGCCCCTCCCCGGGTGTGAGCGCCCGGCCCGGCTCTGCCTCCCTTCTGGGGCAGAAAAGTGCCATTTAGGCGCTTTCTCCCCCAAGGGCTGTGCGGATTAAAGTCGGGCTCAGACTCTGGGCAGACGAAGGTCTCAGAGGGCGCTGGGCCCCCTGACGGATTTCTCTGCACCTTCCTGCAGCCCCCCAGCCCGAATTCCACCAGAGCCCAGCGACACCCGCGCGAGGGGCCCTCGGGAAAACCCCTGGAGGCAGCACAGCTCTCGGGGAACGGCAGGATGGGGATGTGCTGGTGGCTGCGGGGATGCAGAGCATCCTGTCCTGCTGCCCCGGGCCCTGCTCCTCCCCCGGGATGCAGAGCATCCTGTCCTGCTGTCCCGGGCCCTGCTCCTCCCCCGGGATGCTGAGCATCCTCTCCTGCTGCCCCGGGCCCTGCTCTTCCCCCGGGATGCAGAGCATCCTCTCATGCTGCCCCGGGCCCCGCTCCTCCCCCGGGATGCAGAGCATCCTCTCCTGCTGCTCTCGGGATGCTGAGCATCCTCTCCGCCGAGGTTGTTCCCCGCTGGCCCCACTCGCGGGAGGGTGCCCGGCCCGGGGACAGGAGGTGCCGTGGCCTTACCTTGTCCGCTCGGCTGCCGGGGGGAAGCCGAAGCTGGTGGGAGGCGGGGAGGGCGTTGCTGAAATCTCCGGCGACTGCTCGGGGATGGGCGAGTGGGGCGTGGGGGGCAGCTCGGCGGGCGGGGCCGGGGGCTGCGCGGCCGGGGGCGCCGAGGCCGCCTTGCGTCCCGCGGAGGTGCCTCGGCGAGCCACCCACGAGGTGTCCATCACCCTGACGCCCATGCTGGGGACACAGAGACGGGGGTCAGCGCCCCCCCACCACTCCTTCGGGGTCCCTAAAAACGCCTCTTCCCCCGGGAAACTGCTGGGAATGAAACTACAGGGCAGTGGGGCGGGGGTGGCAGCGTGGGATGGGTTTGTGTCACCTACCGGCCACCTCTCCCTTCCCCAAGAAGCAGCAGGCACCAGCACCCCCCCAGCAGCCTGCAGAGGATACAGTACCTTTGGATTTTCCTAAGGCTGCATGGGCAGAAACAAACAATTATTAATGTGAAAATCCCTAAAAGTGCTCAGAGCACAGGGACAGAGGTCACTGCTGGGCAAAGGGGCTGCGGGGCTTCGAGGGAGGGGGCAGGGGCTGAGGCTGTGCCAGTGGGGGGACAGCTTGGGATACCTGCTGGAATTGGGGACCTTTTGGGATGGGCAGAGTCCCGGGGTGTTTTCAGGACTGTTTGAGGTCCCTGTGAGGTGTGGTGGAGGAGGCACAGGCTGGGAATGGGGAGCTTTCCCCTGGACCTTGAGGACACTAGGACAGCTGTCTCTGGCTTGGCACAGCCCCAGTGTCACCCCAGGGGCCACTCCACTCCCATCTGCGTGGGCCGGGGGCAGGCACGGAGCCCTGGGCTCACCTGAGCACCCCCAAGAGCCTGGCATGGGAAGCAGGGGCTCCCTG
>NW_024367354.1:0-1714 GCF_014805655.1 Passer montanus
GAGGGAAGTTTCGGACAGACACTCACACGGCCCCGTGACTCCTGATTGTCTTGAAAGGATCTTCATCAGCAGGTTTCATGTTGAGAGCTTTGTAACAAGCTGGCTCCGAGCTAAAGCTCACAGTGAGATTAATTTGACCGAGATAGAGAATGAGGGGAGTTGCCATTCCAATTAAACTGTGTCCTTGGCCCATGGATGAAGTAAAATGCACAGACACAGGTGGTGGAGCGGGATAGCCTGGGAAAGTGGTGATAGTTATACCAAAAACAGCACGTAGATAGCTGATAGCTAGTTAGCCAATGGTGAGCTGGGATTTTGCACTATGCATGAGCTAATTAAAAGGTGTATAATAATCGGTGATTCGGGAATAAAGACGAGACTTGTCGATCATCATACGGTGAGCAAGTCTTCCTTCTCCATCACCTGGTGCTGTGCTGGCACCTGCAGCGATGCCCCCCTGGCCCAGCTTTGGGCTCTGAGCTGGCAGCTCTCCCACGGGAAAGGCCTTGACCTACCCTCACCATCTCCCAGAGGCTCAGTTCTGGACGTGAGCTGGGAAGCTGCACCACCTTCACCAGCAGGTTCAGCTGCAAAGAAAGGCAGGACAGAAGAGCTCCTGTGGCACTGCAGGAGATCCTCAGGATGCCCACAAGGCTCAGCCACGGGGCACAGCCCTGGGCCCGGCCCCTTCCCCCTCTGCTCTTCTCCCTGGCTGCACAGAGCACACGGAAGGACTAATTTGACCGAGATAGAGAATGAGGGGAGTTGCCATTCCAATTAAACTGTGTCCTTGGCCCATGGATGAAGTAATGCATAAAAACAGGTGGTAAAGCAAAACAGCTTGATAAAGTAGTAGTAGTTGCACCAAAACAGCACGTTGATAGCTGATAACTAATTAGCCAATGGTGAGCTGGGATTTTGCACTATGCATGAGCTAATTAAAAGGTGTGTAATAATTGGCGATTCGGGAATAAAGATGAGACTTGTAGATCATCATCTGGTGAACGAGTCTTCCTTCTCCATCAACTCCCCACTATGGTTAATTTATTCATCAACACTTCTGAATCTATGGTGTTTAGCATGCCCAGTCCAGTCACTAGCAGCCCAGTGAGATCTCTTTTACTCCTAAAGTTAGGGGACATTAATTTTTGAAGCAGGTTGTCCAGTCCATGAAAGGATTTCTGAAAAATGGGGCACATCCTGGTTGGATGTCCGAAGCATTTACTTGTATTCCCATTTCCACTCGCTTCAGAGACCATTCTGGATCACCCAGCAGTCTCTGAATTCCTGTTTTCTTAATAGCATACAGCCCAATAAGCCTCATGCAACCCATCTTGCACAAATGCATAGTTACATGCCCAAACATTTCTCCCTTCCCACAAAGGTGCATTTGTGACCTTCAGGATCTTATTTAGGGCCCTACGAGAGTGGGGATCACAGGCCCTCCCTTGGCACTGGTACATCCCGGTTACGTTGCAACTGCGTGGTATCGCACTGGCTCCTGTTGCAACCATGGCAATGGCTATAATAGTTACCACCTTCTCCATCATGTCCATGATTTCTCTAAGTCCATTTATTCGCTGTTCCGGGTGAGCTTCAGCTTCAGTTCGTTGTCACCTGGTGTCACGTTCCAGACTTCCTCAGGGGCTTTCTTCACTCAGGAGTGATGGATCCAGGCCTTCTGCTCTTTGATCTTGATTGCAGTAAAGGTAGT
>NW_024367355.1:0-1714 GCF_014805655.1 Passer montanus
CCGGTGTCCCCGATGTCCCCGATGTCCCCTGACCCCTGCTGACCCCCAATGTCCCCAATGTCCCCTGTGATGTCCCCGATGTCCCCAGGCTGAAGCAGGACCGGCCAGTGAAGGCGGGGCAGTTCGATGGCCTGGTGGAGCTGGCCGGGCCCTGCTGTCCCCATGACCCCAATGTCCCCCATGACCTTGGTGACCCCGATGTCCCCAATGTCCCCATGTCCCCAGGCTGAAGCAGGAGCGGCCGGTGAAGGCGGGGCAGTTCGATGGCCTGGTGGAGCTGGCCACCATCTGCGCCCTCTGCAACGACTCCTCGCTGGACTACAACGAGGTGACAGCGCTGTCCCCTGCCCGGCCACCTGTCACGTGTCACCTGTGTCACCTGTCACCTGTCACCTGTCACCTGTGTCACCTGGGTCACCTGGGTCACCTGTCCCATCTGTCCTGCCTGTCCCAACTGGGTCACCTCATGGTGTCCCCAACCCTGGTGGCACCCATGGAACCCACCTGTCCCACCCGTCCTACCTGGGTCACCTGGGTCATCTCCTGACGTCCTCAGCCCCCCAGGTGTCCCCTCCTGGTGTCACCTGTCCCACCTGGGTCACCTCCTGGTGTCCCCAATCCCCCTGTCCCTGTCCCCAGGCCAAGGGTGTCCGTGAGAAGGTGGGCGAGGCCACCGAGACCCCATTGTCACCATTGTCACCTCCTGGTGTCCCCATTGTCACCATTGTCACCTCTGGTGTCCCCTCTGGTGTCCCCAGGCCAAGGGTGTCCATGAGAAGGTGGCGAGGCCACCACGACCTCTGTGTCACCTCTGTGTCACCTGTCCCTGTCCCCAGGCCAAGGGGGTCCATGAGAAGGTGGCGAGGCCACCACGACCTCTGTGTCACCATTGTCACCATTGTCCCCTGTCCCTGTCCCCAGGCCAAGGGTGTGTACGAGAAGGTGGCGAGGCCACCGAGACCTCTGTGTCACCTCTGGTGTCCCCGTTGTCCCCAGGCCAAGGGTGTCCATGAGAAGGTGGCGAGGCCACCACGACCTCTGTGTCCCCATTGTCCCCTCTGGTGTCCCCGTTGTCCCCAGGCCAAGGGTGTCTACGAGAAGGTGGCGAGGCCACCATGACCTCTGTGTCACCATTGTCACCATTGTCACCTGTCCCTGTCCCCAGGCCAAGGGTGTGTATGAGAAGGTGGGCGAGGCCACCGAGACGGCGCTCACCTGCCTGGTGGAGAAGATGAACGTCTTCAACACCGACGTCAGGAGCCTGTCCAAGGTGGAGCGCGCCAACGCCTGCAACGCCGTGAGTGTCACCTGCGCCACCTGGGCCACCCTCGGGGTCACCTGGGCCACCTGGGCCACCCTCGGGGTCACCTGCGCCACCTGGGCCACCCTCGGGGTCACCTGGGCCACCTGGGCCACCGGTGTCACCTTCTGGGCCACCTGAGGAACCTCCCGTTGTCACCCCGTCCTTGGTTCCTCTGGTTCTCCCCATGTCCTGGTGTCCACCACGAGTCCAGAACCTGTCCAAGGTGGATGAGGAGTGTCACCTGGGTCACCTGGGTCACCTCTGGGTCACCTGGGCCACCTCTGTGTCACCTGTCCCACCGGTGTCACCTTCTGGGTCACCTGAGGAACCTCCCGTTGTCACCCTGTCCTTGGTCCCTCTGGTTCTCCCCATGCTTTGGTGTCCTCCAACCCGTCCAAGGTGGAGCAGGAG
>NW_024367356.1:0-1713 GCF_014805655.1 Passer montanus
AATTAGTACAGCAATCACAACAAATATTTAAAAGGTCTAAAAAGCTGTGAAGGGAAATTTTCCTTCCTAGCAGAGACCTGTGCCTCGTATGCTCTGTGCAGGACAGAGCTGCCATGAATGACTCATGTTGGAGACGCTTCACACAGCTGTGGGTTTTTGCAATCATGGCATGAGCTGGAATATAGAGAAAGGACATGGAGATTTTTGGTACAAATCAATTTCGTCATCCTGTTGCGACCCTTTCCAACCACTGGCCTCTTCCTGGATGTGCTGTCAGTGCTCTGTGTGCTCTGGTCACTGCCATCCCTCCCTTAGCTCTGCCTCCAGCTGGGAGGGGAGTTGTTCCTCTGATAAAGCCTGAAAAAAAGACAGCAACAATAAGGAGAGGGTGGAAGTTTTGGTGCTTAAGGCCTGAGACCCAGCCACCAGGGAGACAGCAGTCAGGCCAGGGGCAGCTGGGTCATCCCTGGGCTTCAGACAGGGCAGGTGGAGAGGCTGCATCTCTCTCCCCAGAGCTCAGCCTGGATCAGGCAGGAAATGAAGATGTTTGGCCAACTGGGTTTCCACTGAGTGTGTATTTACTAGAGCCTAAAAGATGAAGGATAATAACTCTCTCCGAGGAATGGGCACAGATGGCAACAGCATTGGCATCCCTTAAAAGCCTCATGGTAGGAAAACAGCCCTGGTGGAGAAAGGGTCCCACAGCTTGGAACTCAGGTGATGTGGGCTGTGGCACTGTCCCAAAATGTGAATTTGGAGGATCCAAAGAGTTCATTTGTGGTGCCAGCATGGTTCTGTAGCTCCAAAACAGTCCACAGCCTCCTTCAGCCCACTAGGCTACTCCTCCTCATGCAGGCTTGCTTCTGTGTCCATGGCCATTGGAAAGGGACATTGTTACTGGTGCTGGGTATCTCTTTTCCTGCCCTCTTGTTCTATTTTTAAGGACAATGTATGACACAGTACGTGGCTTAAGATGTTTACATGCCAAAAAATGGAGGGAGTATAAAAGAGTCATCTGTCTCTGAGGAATTCTGCTAAAAGAGGAACCAGAGAGGGGCAAAAGAACTACAGAAAGAGTTAACTTAAACACAACACAGTTTGGTGCAGCTTGGCTCTGCTCACAGCCAACACGTGGGAACTCTGGGCAAAACCATATTGCACTAGTTACAGGCTCATCTTGTGGACTTAGAGATGGAAAAGGCTTATTAGGTCATTGAATCCATCCCACCTGCCAGTGAAGGATTGTTCCCTGCAGAATTTCCTCTATTGCTTTGTACAGTCCAATTTTAAATGATCCAAGCGATGTGGTCTCAGTGACTTCCTTGGGGAGGCTCTTGCACAGATATATTTTGTTTGACTCAATCCTTTAAATGGTTAACCCTTTTCTTTCCCAGTTTGTCTTGCATTTTTCATTCTGTTTCCACTCTCTGAAACACGGAAAGTTTCATTTTATGTTTCCCTTGTCCTGTACTTACACAGTTATGGTCCTACACTACTGCTGCTGCCGGCCCTGAAACACAGCATCATCCCCAAGGGCTAAAAACATGAAAATGTATTGCACAAAAACTCCAAATTTGCTTTAACCATCTATGCCAACAAGCTCCTCAAAGCCAAGAATCATTCAGGACATTCCAGCACATTATAACTATCAGGTGGATGCCCCAGTACATTCCTCAGAGTTCAGTCAAAGCTCTGCATTTCTGCCAGCAGCTA
>NW_024367357.1:0-1712 GCF_014805655.1 Passer montanus
CTGGGCGGGATTGCCCCATCCCCGGCCCCGGTCTCACCTCCACCCAGCTCTGCCCTTACTGGCAATGGCGCTGCTGGGCGGGCATCTTACCTGGGGCTGGGGTGGCATCACTGCCCTTTGCCTCTGCCTGGCCCGAGCCCAAGCCCGACCCTGACTCCGGCCCCCACCCCAGCCCCGGCCCCGACCCCAGCCTTGGCCCCGGCCCCGGCTCCTCACGGGCCCCACAGAGGACACATGTGGCGCAGCCCCTCCCGCCGCCTCCACTGCGGCATCCCCGGCCTGAGCTACGCTGCCAAGCAGCACAGCCGCCGGCCCCAAGGCTCCCGTGTTGCATTCCAAAGAGCGAGCACCTGGGGATGCCCGGCTCAGGGCGGGTGAAGGGCGTTCGGGGACCACTGCTGGCCCAGGCCAAGCACTGACAGCCGCGTCCCGCCTACAGAGAAGGCGCAGCAGGGCCTGAAGGAGCAGTACCAGCTGGGCTCGCTGCTGGGGCGCGGTGTCTTTGGCAGCGTCTTTGTGGCCATGTCGCTCTCCAACAGCGCCCCGGTGAGCGGCAGGCCCAGCAGCGGGCGAAGGAGGAGGGGGCAGAGGAGGAAAAGAATGGGGCTTGGCAGGTCAGGCAGTGAGCTCAGCTCACTGCTCCCCTTGGCTTGCAGGTGGCCATCAAAAAGATGCCACAGAACTGCCTCCGGCACTGGGTCCAGCTGATGAGTGAGCAGGGCCAGTGGCGCGTGCCGGGCGGGGAGGAGCCGAGGCCCGGCAGGGTGGAAGCTGCCAGAATGTCTTGAGAGGGAGCGGGCGTGGGAGCAGTGCAGGGCACAGAGCATCCCGGGCTGGGTGAGGGGCTCCTCAGCCCTGGCACAGCATCGGCCCCACTGATGGCATCGTGCTCCTCCCACAGCCCAACAGCACCAGCGCACCCCTGGAGATCGTGCTGCTGGACAAGGTGTCCACTGGATTCCTTGGCGTCGTCAAGCTGCTGGAGTGGCTTGAGCTCCCCAACATCTTGATGGTTCGGGAGCGGCCAGAGCAGTCTCAGGACCTGCACCATTTCATTCGGGCCAGCTACCATCTGGTCCCTGGGCATCGTGCTGCACCAGGTGGTCTGTGGGGAGCACCCTTTCAGGAGGGGCCAGAACATCAGCTGGGACCATCAGCTCTCACTGCCACAATGCCTCACTCAAGGTGGATCCTCAGTTCTGGATACAGGGGGAAAAACATTGCTGGGCGACAGCAGTGGGCTCAGGAGCATCCTGCTGTGGCAGCTGCTGAGGAGGTGGCACATGTCCTGCTCTCCTCCAAAACAAAGAATTGATGATAAAGTTTAGGCTCAGCTCTGAGCACATCCAGCATGGCCTGGGCATGGGAATAGTGGGGCAAAGCCAACAGGAGCCTTCTGCAACTGATGGGTGATTTCTGGTTTCTCTGCCCACAGTGCCAAGGTCTGATCAGGCGGTGTTTATCCACGCTGGACTTGGAAAGGCCCTCATTAGAAGAGCTGTTCTGTGATCCTTGGATGCAGGATATTCATCTGCCATAGAAGAAGGGAGAGAGCCACAGGCCCACTTTGATGCAGGGCCCTGGTAAGTTAGAGCTCCACACATGCCTTGGCAGTCAGAAGCAAAGGAACCCAGACCTTTTTTGTCCTGCCTGTGTCACTCCACCGGGATCATGGCATGGGAGTCACGCAGCCCTTGTGCTGGAGCTGAGCT
>NW_024367358.1:0-1710 GCF_014805655.1 Passer montanus
GGGGGGGAGGGGGTGTCACACCCTTGGGGACATTTTGGGGGCCCCCTGCCCCGATTTCCCCCCAAATCCTGCCCGGGGACCCCAAAACCCGGGGGTTCCCCCTGTGCCCCCCTTGGGGACCCGCGGTGGCCCCGAAATTTGGGGACGTTTTGGGATTTCCGCAAACCCCGAGAACCGGGGGGGGTTGAGGGCCCATTTCTGGGGGGCGCTTTGGGATCGCCGCTTTTGGGGACCCCCTGGGGCACCCCAATGTCCTAAATTTTGGGGACACCTTGGGGACACTTTGGGGACACTTTAAGGACACTTTGGGGACGCTCGGGGCGTCCTGTCCCCCAAAACCTGAGAGGATTTCCCACCCCAACCACTGCGGGTCCAACTTTTAAGTCCCCAATTCAGGACCCCCTGTGCCACCCCCATGTCCCAGATTTTGGGGACACCCTGGGGACACTTTGGGGACACTTTAGGGACATTTTGGGGACGCTCAGGGTGTCCTGAACCCCAAAATCTGGGGGGATTTTAGAGCCCAGTCACAGCTTTGGGTCCCCAGTTCGGGACCCCCTGTGCCACGTTTTTGGGGACACTTGAGGGACACTTTGGGGACACCTTGGGGACACTTTGGGGACACTTTAAGGACACTTTGGGGACATTCTGGGTGTCCTGAACCCCAAAATCTGAGGGGATTTCACACCCCAACCACTGCTCCGAGTCCCCAATTCGGGACCGCCTGTGCCCCCCGTATGTCCCAAATTTTGGAGACACTTTGGAGCCACTTTAGGGACACTCTGGGGACACTCTGGGGACACTTTAAGGACACTTTAGGGACACCTCTGAAAATCCTGTCCCCCAAAACCCGGGGGGAATTCACACCCCAACCACCGCAGGTCCAGCTCCGAGTCCCCAATTTGGGACCCCCTGTGTCCCCCCTGTGTCCCAAATTTTGGGGACACTTTGAAGATACTTTAGGGACACTTTCAGGACACTCTGAGGACACTTTGGGGACACCTTGGTGACACTTTGGGGACCCTCAGGGCATTCTGGGTGTCCTGAACCCCAAAATCTGAGGGGATTTCACACCCCAACCACTGCGGGTCCAACTCTGGGGACCACCCGTGTCCAAACCATGTCCCAAACCTTGGGGACACTTGAGTGACACTCTGGGGACATCTTAGGGACACCTTGGTGACACTTTGGGGACCCTCAGGGCGTCCTGTCCCCCAAAACCCGGGGGATTTCACACCCCAACCACTGCGGGTCCAACTCCGAGTCCCCAATTCGGGACTGCCCGTGTCCTCGCCGTGTCCCAAACCTTGGGGACACTTTAGTGACACTTTAAGGACATTTTGATGGCACTCTGGGGACATTTTAGGGACAATGTGGGGATACTTTAGGGACCCTCTGGACACCCTGTCCCCCAAAACCCGGGGGATTTCACACCCCAACCACTGCGGGTCCAACTCCGAGTCCCCAATTTGGGACCCCCCGTGTCCCCCCCATGTCCCAAATTTTGGGGACACCCTGGGGACACTTCAGTGACACTCTGGGGACACTTTAGGGACACTTTAAGGACACTTTAGGGACACCTCTGAACATCCTGTACCCCAAAACCTGAGGGGAATTCACACCTCAACCACCGTGGGTCCAACTCCGAGTCCCCAATTTGGGACCCCCCGTGTCCCCGCCATGTCCCAAATTTTGGGGACACTTTGAAGA
>NW_024367359.1:0-1709 GCF_014805655.1 Passer montanus
TCACATGCCTGAGTGTCTCAGGGCATCTTTTGCTTCCTTGCAGTCTTCTCCTCCATTGGGCCAAGATTTGGGAATGGGAAATCCTGGTTTGGGGAAAAAAAGGGGATGAGCACAGTGAGTCTGAAGGTCCTCTGCCCAAGTTCATCTCTAGAAGTCACCTGGTGTCCATAAAAACCTTCAAAAAGCAGAAGTGAATAAAAAAAAAAAGCCACCAGGAGTGTCCCATTTCCAGTCTCATCCCTCTGGGGTTCTGGTGTTCCCCCCTCTCATGGCTGCTGAGGATCCCATAGCTCCTGGGGATCCCCCCTCTCCAGGGTCCTGCTTAGTGATGTTTGGGGGTTTCGGGGTCTCAGGGTCCCTATCTCCAGCCTCCCCCCAAATCCAGCCACTTGGGGCTCCCCCCTCTCCCCACTGCCCTGTCCTAGTTTAGGGCAAATTTGGGAGAAAACCTCCAAAAGGGGTTTCCTCTAGAAAGCAAATTCAAACGGCCCCTGTCCCAACCAGTTCGGGAAAATATTTCCTTGGAGAAAAGTGGAAAAAACCTGTTTATTTAACAGGCAACGCATTCATGAACACAGGAAATGACCAATATTGAACAATAAAACCTCTGGCTGCTCCAAAAGAGGTGACAAGCTCAGAACGTCCCTCCATGGGCTCCAGCTCTGCTCACTCAGTCTCTTATCAGTCTCTTATCAGTTCTTCCAGCACTGGAAATGCCACGGACCAGGCTCGCCCCCATGGGCCACAGGTGCCAGCTGCTGGTGCCCTTGTGGCTGTTCAGTCCAGAGCAGGGTAAAACAACTCCAAACAAAAAGAAAAATCATAGTCCAGGAAACTTATCTGCCTCAGCTAGCTAAAAACTAACTAAAGAGAGCCCTGTCCCACCAGCTGTCTGTCCAGGAGCCAGAATGTGGAGGAGTGAGTGCAGTTTCTAAAACAAACTGCTCGCTTCTTTCGGCCTCCCTTTGCTCTCAGAACCAGCCTTAAAGGTGCAGAACTAATTTCTGAGCTAAACAGACAAATGGGGGTACGATCATGATCCCAGGTCCAGCCCTTCTGGGGGTTTGGGGGTGTCTCTGTCCCTCTGAGCCCAATGATGTTTGGGTGGGGTCACACCAGGGTTGAGAGGGACAGAGACCCCCTGGCCTCCCCAGGGATGAGAAGGTCGGAGATCCCCCCCAGCCCCTCAGCGGTGAGAGGGACACAGAGCCCCTGGTCCCCAGCCCTGCATAGGCATTCCCTGAGGCCAGCAGGATGGAGAGACCCCTGAGCATCCCCCAGGGTGAGGGGACAGAGACCCCTGAGCATCCCCTGGGCTGAGAGTGACAGAGACTGCCCCGAGCACCCCCCTGGCATGGGGGTGAGAGGTAGGGAGACCCCCAGGCATTCCCTGGGATGAGAATGATGGAGACCACCTCAGGAATGGCCTGGGGTGACAGGGAAAGGGACAAAATCCCCCCAAGCCCCTCCCAAGCATCTCTTAAGCCTCCCCTGGGCACTGGACAAAATAAACTTGGCAGAAATCAAACTTAACACCACATTAAATGCCTTGATGAACATTTGCTCTTGCCACAAGTCACTTCTGATGGAAATGTAAACAAATCCCAAACATTAATAAAGCAACAATAGAGCAATTCTGTGGCAATTCCAAGTTTCATCGGTTCCTGCACAGCTCTAGCTTGGCAGCTGGCGTGTTCCAAAAAAAAAAA
>NW_024367360.1:0-1708 GCF_014805655.1 Passer montanus
CTTTGCTGGGAGGAATGTGGGGGGAAACTGGGAGGACTGGGAGAGAGAAGCTGAGGTAGGACTGGGGGGAACTGGGGAAGCTGATCCAGTCTGGGACTGGGACTGAGAGAGAAACCAGTTAGGGACTGGGAGAAACAAACCAGCCTGGGACTGGGGTTACTGGGAGAGAGAAACCAGTGTGGTACTGGGGTTACTGGGAGAGAAAAACCAGTCTGGGACTGGGAAACTGAGAGCTAAACCAGTCTGGGACTAGGGCAGGGAGGGAGAAACCAGTTTGGGACTGGGAGAAAGAAACCTGTGTGGGACTGGGGTTACTGGGAGAGCCAAACTGGTGTGGGACTGGGGACACTGAAGGAAGTAAACCAGTATGGGACTGGGATCACTGGGAAAAGTAACCCAGTACAGGACTGGGGACACTGGGAGAAACAAACCAGTATGGGACTGGGGTTACTGGGAGAACCAAACTGGTGTGGGACTGGGGGCGCTGGAAGAAATAAACCAGTATGGGACTGGTGGGGACTGGGAGAGACAAAACAGTGTGGGACTGGGGGCACTGGTGAGCACTGGTTACACTGGTGGGTACTGGAAGCACAGGTGGGCACTGGTTGCTTTGGGAGGCACTGGGAGCACTGGTGGGTACTGGGGGACACTGGGAGCACAGTTTCCACTGGGAATACTGGTTAAACTGGGAGTCCCGGAGGGTTACTGGTTACACTGGTGGGCAACGGTGGGTACTGGGATCACTGGGAGACCTGGTGGGCACTGGTGGCACTGGGGAGCACAGGTGGGCACTGGGGGTTACTGGGAGTCCCTGGTGGGCACTGGGAGCACTGGGGGTTACTGGTTATACTGGTGTGCAACAGTGAGCACTGGGAACACTGGGAGACCTGGTGGCACTGGGGGGCACCAGTGGGTACTGGGATCACTTGTGGGCACTGGGAGCACTGGTGGGCACCGATAGATACTGGTTACACTGGTGGGCAACAGTGCGTACTGGGAATACTGGGAGCACTGGTGGGTGCTGTTAGCACTGGGGGGCACCAGTAGGTACTGGGGATACTGGTGTCACTGGTTACACTGGTGGGTACTGGGAGTCTTGGGGGTTACTGGTTATACTGGTGTACAACGGTGGGCACTCGGGAGCGCCGGGGATCCCCGCCGGGCCGCTGCCGTGCCGCTCCGCCGGGCCGCTGCCCCGCGCTCGGTGTGTTCCCCCCGCACCGTTACCGGAATCGGTGCCGCCGCCCCGGCGTGGCCGTTTCTGCGCTGCCCAGCGGTAGCGGGGGTGCTGCCGGTGCCTCGCTCGGTGTCCCGGGCTGGGTGAATCCCCGCTGCTCCCGTCCCGGGTCCCTCCCGGTTCTTCCTCACCGCCCTCCGGTGCTGGCGGCGCTCCCGGTGCCTCGCTCGGTGCTCGGTGCCCCGGGGTGGGTGCGGAGCCTCTCCCCATCAGTACCGGGGTCACTCCCAGTCCCTCCCTCCTCCGGTGACCCCTCGGGGTGGGGCTCCCCCCATTCCCGGTCCCTCCCTCTCTCCCGGTACCCCGGGGTGGGAGTCTCCCCATTCCTGGTCTCTCCTTCCCTCCCTCCTCCGGTGACCCCTCCCAGAGTCCCGATTCCAGTCCCTCCCTCTCTCCCGGTACCTCAGGGTGGCACTCCCCCTGTTCCCTGCCCTTCCCTGCCCTCCCTCCCTCCCTCCCCTGTCCCTCTCT
>NW_024367361.1:0-10914 GCF_014805655.1 Passer montanus
AAGCACAGGAGTAAAGCTGCCTGCCTTAGAACCACAGCTTCATGCAGAAGGGACTGGCTATGCCAAAACCATGGAGCCTGAGAATCCTGCAATGGTGAAGGAGAGCTTGGTGAGAGAAGCAAATCCAGCAACTTCAGGCAACACTCTGGACATAGGGACCATTGCAAATCAGATTGTTCAGTCCTTGTTGGACCAGATTGTTCAGCATGGACCTTCACCATCCCCTAGACAGAATATTCAAGGACCTGTCCTAAACCCAGCCACATCCAAAGGCGGAGAGGAGAGCTGTGCTTCTGGGGACACTCTCCCCTCCTTCGACCCACAGTTTTCTCGACAGCCCACCCCTCCAGAGGGTCCAAAGCCCCCTGCCCAGGCCAGACCACGGCGCAGATCAGCACACATAAAATTCATATGAAGCAAGAAAGGTGTGTGGCAGGAGAGCTGAAGGGCCTCTAGACAGCAAATCTCACACCCTTGTTGTGTCAATAAAATGTTTACTCCCAAGGCCTTGCTTGTGCTTCCTCCCAACCAGGCCAAAGTACATCTGCTCATTTTCCCTGCTGTAACCTGTCCCATCCTCTTCCCTACTTACAGCTTCAGCCCCACTGCAAGCCAATTTCACTGAGCTAGGGAGGTGAGGAGTAAGCAGCATTTTTGTCTTGTACAGCAAGCTTTGCTATCAGGTGCGTGGAGGGATGCGTCCCACTGGAGGTAGCCTGGCTTTCACCTTTTGTGAAGGACAATGATGTCTTTGCTTTGCGATCCTTTTTGTGGGGCCTTTTCTCCTCAGACCAAGCTGCCCCAGAAGCTCTGCATGAGCACTTGCTGTTGGGGATCAACAGCAGCATCTGCATCTGGACACTGCTCTGCCACCTTTGGGCCTCACTTGCCCCAAGGAGGGAGGCAGGGAAAAAGTGGTGGCCCGAAGTTAGTTCTGAGTTTTCTCCTTTTTTCACCTCCTGTCCTGGATGGAATGGCTGGTGGCACGGTGCCACTGCAGGGGGATTAAACGGGCTGGAAGCCGGGATGCCAGAGCACAGCTGCCATCAGGGGCCTGTCCTTTCCCCATGTGATGGGATAAGAAACAGCTGGGAACCTAGGGAGGCCAGCGGCTCCCGCGGCTTCCCCCGCCACTGGGGCTCGGCCTGCCCCGAAGGAAGGGCTTGGAGGCTGCCCAGCAGCCCCGGTCTGGCCGGGCAGGGCTCGTTCCGTCTCCCGCCTCAGGCTGTGGGCAAGGGCCCCGCAGGAGCAGCAGCAGCCCTGGCCCTGCGGAGCGGAGAGGCCCAGGAGCCTCTGGAGGAGCCTCTGCGGGCGCTGCTCCCCTCGGGGCGGGCAGGGCCGCGCACAGGCCCCGCTCCTGCCCAGGCTGCCTGGGGTCCCTCAAGGCACGGTGTCCCGCATTTACCTCACCAATGTGTGTGAATATCTAAAGAGGGGGTGGCAAGAGGCTGGAGCCAGGCCCTGCTCGGCAGTGCTCAGCAATGGGACGAGAGGCAAGGGGCAGAAACTCTTAACCAGGAAGTTCTACCTGAACATGAGAAAGAAATTCTTTCCTGTTTGGAGACCGAGCACATGAACAGATTGCCCAGACAGTGTGGAGTCTTCCTCACCGGAGATATTCCAGAACTGTCTGGACATAATCCTGTACCACCTGCTCTGGATGACCCTGTTGAGCAGGGAAGTTGGACCAGATGAGCCAGCGTGGTCCTTTCCAGCCTGACCCATCCTGGGATTCTGGGGAGCAGGAGCCTGGTGGTATCATCAGCCTGTCATCCCAGCCCAGGGAGCTGTGGGACACTCGGGCCAGTGTGTGGCTGCTTGCCCTGCCCTGAAGATAGCTTACAGGAAAGATGTTGCCAAGCAAGCGAAATTAGGTAAAGAAATACTCACTTGCTAAGTTTGCACAGTTTTGTTGCAACTTTGCAGCTTTCAGACAATTTAATGTGTTTTATTCTGTGAAAAAATATACAGTCACCAATCAAACTGAACAAGGACATCAAAGTGTAACTATTTATTAATATAAATGGGTGAGCTGAGCTGAGTGTGTCTCCCTGAGGAGGCACACCTCCCCCTAAAATGCGCACACTTTTATGCCCTTCCCCAGCCAGTGGGGGTGCCTGTCCCCTTTCTCACTGGCTGGGTTCTCAATAACTCACATTCTTTCCAACCGCCTACCACACTCAAACCAAGACCTCCTTTCTTCTCCCCCTTCTCTCCCTAGTGACAAGCATTCCCCTTTTCTTCCTGTCCCCCACTCACAAGGCCTATCGCTGTGCTAGCTACATCTTTGCCTATGTGCCATAAGTGCACATTCTTATGCCTGAAGCAAAACATTTTATCTCTCAAAGTTCCAAGAACAGACTCCCTTATACAGGCAGATTGCTGTCTGTAAAGTTCTCTTGCTCATGTTTTCAAAGTCACCTTCACATTGGAGTTTCTTCGAACACAACACACCCTGCACACTTTAAATCAGAACAGAATCATATTTGTATCCATGAATGTGAGCAAGACCTGTTGGCCATACTTGAGAAGGACTCAATCTTGAGTAAGACTGAAATCTCTACAATAAATAAAAATCTGAGTCTCTTTAATATGAAACCCATAAATTGTTTCAATATTGAAACAATAGAAGAATAGAGATTTGACAAGCAGTTCCACCAGTCTATCTCTTTCAGGCCTTGTTTTTATTATACCTGCTTTTGAGTGGTTGGCAATCTAGATGTGTTATCTACTGTTGTCACAGCGGGTTCCAAAACCCAGATGTCCTTGTCTTATCCACACCAGGATGGATTCAGGATCATTGTTGGGAGTGCATTTCAATGTGACAGACCCTTTGTTCTGGACTTTCAGAGGGCTACTTTCGCATATAAATCTCTCTCTTACCATGCAGGCATCTACATCAACTGTTTAACATGTGTGTGTGTGATTTTTTTCTTAAAGCCCATGCATTGTCACAAATTACCTTTCAAATTTCAATCAGTAAAAATTCATTTTCTTCTTCTCTGATTATCATGGCCCTGGCAGACTAGGCATGACTGAGCAAAGATAGACTTAGTGCTGTCTCTGGTTGAGATGATCCCAAGGTGTGTTAAAAGTCTCTTTTCCCCAACCCAGCTGTCGAAGAAGAAATCAGAAGTCTTCGGCTCGTGTTCTCAAGGTTGTTTATTATTTTTTATCTAAAACATGTTCTGTCTGGCCTGCCAAGGTCGGTTCAGCAGGTCAGTCTGAGGCACCCTCCTTGCCCACAGGGCTGGTGTTGTCTTTTATACTATAATCTACGCATTTGATATTTACAGTTATGTTCCAATACCTATCACCTCTGTTAGACAGTGACTTTCTGCTTTACATCAATCCCAGAGTGCCACCATCACCAAGAAGATGGAGGCCAGAAAGAAGAGGAAGAAGGACAGGACAACACCCAGATTCCTTCATCTAGCCTCCTAGACACCCCCCCCCGCCCCTCCCCCCATAGTAAAATTCTTCAAAATTTCACCTTTCATCCTGTGACAACTATGTTATGTTACTTAAACTTTTGTGACTTGTAATTCTTCATATAAAGTTGGTAATTTGCTCCATGAGTCAAACTCAAAGCTGCAGGGGTCTTTGGCTGCATGCCAGGGTCTCCAACCCCCCTGCCAGGTTTTGAGCCATCCAGGGCATCCAGAGCGATGTCCTGGGTTCTGACAGTGCTGGACACACAGTGCTTGGAGAAATTCCCAAAGCATCACCCAGCCATTGGTGATCAGCACCCTGATATTTTCCTGAGACAGAAGAGTGGAAGCAGGCCACTGAGTGTTTTCTGAAGTGGATCAGGAGGACTTTAAAGGTTCCTCTATAGTACTCAAACCCCTTTTTGTGCCTGATTTATTATCCAGGGTTTCAAGATCAATAGTGTTTAATACCTGCTTCTAGGTTCTTACTGTACCAGTTACATCCCTTCTAAGGTCACATTGTGCCCTCTCATTCCGCCAGGAACACTCTCCCCGAGAAGAGGTACCTACAAAAAGCAAACACCTGGGTCTGGTAGCTGTCACCTCAGTTTGCATGCACATTTCTACTCTCTTCAAGGAGACATGAGAATGTTTATATGCTTTTCTTGACAATCTCACCACGCAAGTTGTTAAGAATGTTCACTGCCTCTTGAAATCCATGATAGCTTCTCAGTTTGGAGGAGACTCCAGCTGTGAGTACACCGAAATCCTGAAGCTTTCCAAGGATAATGTCTCCAACAGACAGATGCAACTGAAATAAATGGGCAGGGATACCTGTACCTTTTTGATGCCTTTATTGTGAAATCAGCTCTGGGTGGGGGCCTGAGGCGTCACACACACTGCCACCGCTCCCTTTGACGATGTGGAGGAGGAGGTAGGCAGCTTTGCTGTATAGCAGAGCTGGGGCTTCTGTTCTCACGAGCGTGCCTAGGAAGACACTTTGGTTTCATTGTCTAAGGTCTTCACCCTGGTCCAGTTCTTGTCGGGTTATGGTGACAATCCGGAATTACGCCGATGGAATAGGAGAACAGTTCTCAAGCAGGACAGGTCAGTTAGTCTCTTGAACTGCAGGTTGGCTTATCATTTCTAGGGTGTTATTCCTTTGAATGGTACCAAATGTCTCTTAATTTGCATATATGCCTGTGAGGTTACCTTCTTCTTTATAGCTAGGGCCATTTTGGGAAGCAGCAGAGGTAATACTCAAAGTATTAAAAAAAGGTGCCAATAAGGGACTCTTGGGTAGGGTGATTAACAATACTGGTAATTAACAGAATCAATGTATTTAACCTGATGATTAACATTTAACAATTAACAAACACGGTAACTACTGATTAACTGAGTTAAGCTATAAACTTGTTTATAACAATTCCCCCCTCTATTTCTTTGATTGGGGTGATGCTCGCATCAATTTGCTATCTCTTGTTCTTGAAAATAGAATTTTCTGAGTTTTTGGTATTTGTTATGTATTTCCCTTGCATTCTTATGCTTTTGCTCCTGGCTTTCTACTAGCATGATTTTTGTTTGTTTCTGATTAACTGCTTCAGGAATTTGGATACTTGCCTGGATTGTGGAGGTTATTGTCCAGACTAGTCAGGAAAATAAGCAACGTAGAAATAATAATCCAGTAATTGAACAAACTATTATGAATGCAGCTTTCTTCCACCAAGTTGCCTTGAAGGACCAAAAAATTGTCCTACCAGTTAGTATTTATTAAAGTCTTGAGTACCTACGTAGGCTGATTTCAGATTTCTTGGAGATGTTTTTGATTACTGAATTTTTATCACCAATCTCCAGGCAGCACTCAGAGGAATTTAATTTCCCACATATCCCACCTTTGTCGGCCAGTAGATAGTCTACAGCTAGTCTGATTTGATATACT
Organism: Passer montanus; assembly: GCF_014805655.1. Taxonomy (NCBI): domain Eukaryota; kingdom Metazoa; phylum Chordata; class Aves; order Passeriformes; family Passeridae; genus Passer; species Passer montanus. The sequence continues at coordinate 5,371 of NW_024367361.1, forward strand.
ACTGCCCTTGTTTGGGATAATTGATCACTTATACAGTCAAGTGAGAGAGCTGTCCAGTTGGAGACCATCTCAAGTACCGCCTGGAGCCTGATAATTCTGTTCAGCATATAAATTGGAGTATGATATCCCCAGGACCCATCTTAGGCCCAAGTAGCTGGCCCATAGGTTTTAATAATTTCCTCTGGGATCCATACCTGGTTTTTCCACTTTTGAGTACCCCCTATCTCAATTACATTCCTTTTGTTTCTATTGGTCTTTTTTAAGTCATCATATACTGGGACCCCTAGGTGTGCTCCTGACTCTTTCAGCAGTAGGAAGAAGGCTGGTTTAATAATCCCTACAGTGCAACTCTCTGCCCAGTCTCCAGGTAGCTTGGTGTATGCTGTGTTCCTGCAGATCCAAAATAAATGTTTTGGAGTCTGCCAAAACTCATTCTTTGTTTCGGACAGGAATTCCCAAAATTTTGACAGTTCTCTTAATTCCCCAAAATGGGTTTATTCTTTTTTCTGCACATCTGAGCCAATTTAATTGGGTTCTGACCATTAATTTTGTTAACACATTTCTGAGGGTTTTATTCATCCTCTCTACTCTTCCTGAACTCTGGGGATGCCACAGAGTGTACAACCTCCATTTCAGCACCAGGGCTTTGATCACTTGCTGTAAGGTCTGGGCAACAAAGTGCGGTCCTTGACTAACCCATCCAGGGGAATGACGTTCTCTAGGATTGTATTTGCAACCACTTCTGCCATTTCTTTCTTAGTTGGGAATGCCTCTACCCAGTGGGTGAGATGGTCCACCATTACTAGCAGATGTTTATACCCTTGTGTAGGGGGTATTTCTGGTCTATCCATAATTTACAATATCCAAATCGGCCTAGGAGTTTTCTTACATGTCTTTTGGTTTTAGGAACTGAGATAGAATTCATGAGATTCTTTCAGGGCTTTGTTTTTTATACCCTTCCCCGATTATATGGCCAAGATAGGTAATCTCTGGTTCCACAAACTGTAGTTTATCTCAGGATACCTTTAGGCCCTTTGTTCCTAAAAAAATTAGAAGGTAGATGCTGATGGCTTTAACCTTACTCTTCTCTTTTTCTGATATGAGCAGGTCATCAATGTACTGTAGGATCTGTACCTCTTTCCCAGGGGTGAACTGATCTAACAACTCTTCTAACGCTTGCCTGAAAAGATTGGGGGACTCAGTAAACCCTGAGGTAAATGTGTCCACCTCAGTTGCTCTTTTTATTGGGGTGTTCCCACTCAAAAGCTAACCAGTCTTGACACTCTTTTGCTAAAGGACATGCCCAAAAAGCACCTTTTAGGTCTATTATTGTGAACCAGGCATGCTCTCTTGGGATTTGACTTAATTATGTGTAAGGGTTAGGCACTACAGGATGCCTAGTAATATTCCTTTTATTTACCTCTCTCAGATCTTGAACTAATCTGTACTTTCCTTCAGCCTTCTTAATGACTAGTATGGGGGTGTTATGTGGGGACATGCAAGGTTCTAAAATGCCCTCTTTTAAGAGATGTTCAATTACTGGTACTAATCCTTTCTTACCTTCTGGGGATATTGGCTATTGTCTCACCCAGATGGGAGGGATGTCTCTTTGCATTTTCATTTTTATTGGTGGAATATCTAAGTACCCATATTTCCCTTCCTCCGCCCACATTTCAGGGTTAATCTCTTCTATGTCTCCTTGGGTTAATCTCATGACCTGGACTACCATTCTTCCATTCTCTGGGATAATTCCCACCCCTAATTGGACCTGAAGGTCCCTTCCCAACAAGTTGGACTCTAATTTGGGCAGATAAATAATGTATACTAGACATTGTTTTGAATTTTCTTTTATTTTCACATTTTCTATGATTGATGCCCTAAAAGGCTTTCCCTCCACTCCTAACACTTCACAAGTCTTTCTTCCAACTGTCATCCCCATTGGGAGTCTGTTGATACTGGACTGGTCTGGCCCTGTGCCTACTAGGAACTCAAATTCTTCACTGTGGGGACCCACATTAAAATTTACCAAGAGCTCTCCTTGATGTTTCATTGGGTCCCCTAATGCATAAAGCCCTTGACACCCCTAATCATCGCACATTAAGACTCTCTCTAGGGCCTCCTGTTCCCAAGCAATTGCCTCATCGAACTGCAGCTTTTCACAGTTCCTTCTAAAATACCTGAGGGTCACAGGGTGATGAAGGAAGTAGTCTTCATCAGAGCTGACCTTTTCACCCCATCTTCTTGCACATGTTTACTGATCCTTTGGTCACAGTCCAAACCATGAGGATGGTTTGATCTACCTGGGGGTCCAGAGGAGCCTTGTTATCTTGGTAGCCTTGTAATTTTGTCCTGTTTGATGAACATCATCCTTCCCTTATCACACATCCCTGCATTCTTTCATGTTGCTCTCTCACATATACCCTGTCCCCCACATATCCTTGTCTTCCCTTTACAGGGAGTTAGCACAGTAAAATACAGCAAATATTAAACAATATTTTGTCTAAATAGCTATTTCTAATCAATACCCCTCTAATTCCTAGCCCCATGTCTCAAGTGCATTTCCCTGCATGGATATCCACACACTCACAAAATCACAGTTTGTTCCAGCTGACACAGAGATGTCAGATCCATCTTGGAATCCTTACTGCAGCCCCAACACACTACAAGGATAAGCTAGTGGGGAAGAGAGCTGAAGGAGGACTTTAGGTAACGCTGTGCAGCTCTTTCTCTGGCTCCAATGAAATATTTTCATTGAGAGCCTTGAAGGACTGACACTTAACAGCTCTGGAGAGTTCCCTTAAATGAAGCTCCAGGCCAAAAGCTGGGCATGGGGAGCTGCTTCTCCCGTGCTGAGGCAAAGGGAGGCAACATGGGCTGGTTGGGATTTGGTGTGCAAAGGAATGGAGCAGGCGAGCAAAGTGATGAACTGAACTGAACAGACTTTTGTATCGAGGGCTGAACAGCAGCTGCACTGCTGGTGCTTTGAGGATGCTTCCCGAGATGGAGATTTCTGAAGGACACTTTTGTGGTGTTTGAAATAAAGGAATCATCTCTCTGAATACCCAGCAGGCTGTTGGAGCAGAAGAGAGGCAATTGTCAACTGGCTCAGAGACCATCCTGGAATTTCAGCAACTGTTTGGCAGACCAGAACATGAGAAGACAGAGTGGCCCAAAGTCAATGCTAAGCCCAGGACAACTCATGAGCAGGTTAAGTGGTGTTATTAATAAGATGTAGTGATTGGCTCATGCAAATGAGGAGGGGTTATTAAATGTGGTGGGAAGAAGTTCTGTTGAGGTTTACAATTCTTTTGACATGTACTTTTGTTGTTTCAGTTTGATTTGGAACCCCTTTTCTGTTCTCCCTCCAATCCTCCCGTCACCCTGTGTGGCTGCAGCCTGGTAACTCAGTCAGACACAGCTGTCAGAACATGGTGGGAGCACATTTGCTGGCCCCATGCCAGAGGCAGCAGGGAGTGGGGGACACTTGTCACAAGGATGTTTGGCAGGGAAATACCTCACCAACAATCAAGACCCCCAAGGGGCCCCAGCAATGAAAAGGCACAGAGGACTGACTGACAGACCTTGGAGGAGCCAAATCTACTTATAAGGATGAACCCACAGACCCTAGGAGGAGCCAAGAATACAGGGTCCAGAGGAGCCTTGTTATCTTGGTAGCCTTGTAATTTTGTCCTGTTTGATGAACATCTTCCTTCCCTTATCACACATCCCTGCATTCTTTCATGTTGCTCTCTCACATATACCCTGTCCCCCACATATCCTTGTCTTCCCTTTACAGGGAGTTAGCACAGTAAAATACAGCAAATATTAAACAATATTTCATCTAAATAGCTATTTCTAATCAATACCCCTCTAATTCCTAGCCCCATGTCTCAAGTGCATTTCCCTGCATGGATATCCACACACTCACAAAATCACAGTTTGTTCCAGCTGACACAGAGATGTCAGATCCATCTTGGAATCCTTACTGCAGCCCCAACACACTACAAGGATAAGCTAGTGGGGAAGAGAGCTGAAGGAGGACTTTAGGTAACGCTGTGCAGCTCTTTCTCTGGCTCCAATGAAATATTTTCATTGAGAGCCTTGAAGGACTGACACTTAACAGCTCTGGAGAGTTCCCTTAAATGAAGCTCCAGGCCAAAAGCTGGGCATGGGGAGCTGCTTCTCCCGTGCTGAGGCAAAGGGAGGCAACATGGGCTGGTTGGGATTTGGTGTGCAAAGGAATGGAGCAGGCGAGCAAAGTGATGAACTGAACTGAACAGACTTTTGTATCGAGGGCTGAACAGCAGCTGCACTGCTGGTGCTTTGAGGATGCTTCCCGAGATGGAGATTTCTGAAGGACACTTTTGTGGTGTTTGAAATAAAGGAATCATCTCTCTGAATACCCAGCAGGCTGTTGGAGCAGAAGAAGGGCAATTGTCAACTGGCTCAGAGACCATCCTGGAATTTCAGCAACTGTTTGGCAGACCAGAACATGAGAAGACAGAGTGGCCCAAAGTCAATGCTAAGCCCAGGACAACTCATGAGCAGGTTAAGTGGTGTTATTAATAAGATGTAGTGATTGGCTCATGCAAATGAGGAGGGGTTATTAAATGTGGTGGGAAGAAGTTCTGTTGAGGTTTACAATTCTTTTGACATGTACTTTTGTTGTTTCAGTTTGATTTGGAACCCCTTTTCTGTTCTCCCTCCAATCCTCCCGTCACCCTGTGTGGCTGCAGCCTGGTAACTCAGTCAGACACAGCTGTCAGAACATGGTGGGAGCACATTTGCTGGCCCCATGCCAGAGGCAGCAGGGAGTGGGGGACACTTGTCACAAGGATGTTTGGCAGGGAAATACCTCACCAACAATCAAGACCCCCAAGGGGCCCCAGCAATGAAAAGGCACAGAGGACTGACTGACAGACCTTGGGAGGAGCCAAATCTACTTATAAGGATGAACCCACAGACCCTAGGAGGAGCCAAGAATACATATATGGGAAAAGCCACAGACTGTGGGAGGTGCCAGGACATATAAGGACTGCTTATGAACATTAATGTAGCTGATGTGGTGAAGATGCCATTTTATGAGCTGAAGATCTGGTGAGCAGAGAGTGTTTCATTATGTTCCCAGCACTGTGCCCCTTTGTTTTGTAACCTTAATGTGTCCTAATTAAATTTTATTTACACATTCCTACCCAGGGTCTGAGTTGTCTGTAACACCAATCAGGAGCACCAGACACAGTTGGATGAAAGTCAGGCAGGTACAGCTTCTCCTCTCCCACCCACTGGCCCATCCTGTCTCTCCAGTGGGGTTCTTTGATGCCGCTCAGAGAAAAAGGCAGTGCCTTTTTCTCTGATGGCAGAGGGGAAAAACAACCAGCAGGAGATTTATCCATCCAAGTGCCAGTTAAGCTTTCTCTTGAGAAAGATGCTGTGGCTGGCAGTGCCATCTCCCTGTGCTGGGGCTGATCCCGTGCACAGCTGGTGCCTTTCAGGTGCCGTGTCTGTGCTGAGGAGCTGTAGCTGGATGCCTCAGCTCCATTGCCC
>NW_024367361.1:12042-45649 GCF_014805655.1 Passer montanus
CGAGGGGCAGAGAGAGAGAGAGGGGCAGCCTGTGCCTGCTCCTACAGCAGGAGTCCAGATCTGGTATGAAAAGCAAACAGAGAGGGAATGAGTGACCCTTTTTCTCCCTCTTTTGGCAGCATGAACAGGAATTATACCAGCAGCACATGAGACATCTGGAAAAGAAGAATGAAATGCCTGTACCTGACAGGCAAAGTCAACAGGAAAACATCCATCAATTGGACAATGAGTGGGAAGGCAGGCAGCACTGGTTGGAGCATGGGGCTGCTGTTTTAAAGGAATGGAGAGAGAATTTTCAAACTGAATGAATGTTTGTCTTAGTCTCTTTTTCGCAGCAGGAACCCGGGGCAGGAGACTAAGAGGTCGGAACAAGGGTGTCAGCCACCACTTCTTGACAACTCCACCACTGCCTCACAAACCTGCATTGAAAAAGACTGTAATGATAAAATCATATGTTGTACTAGAAGCACTAAAATTGTAATGTCTTCCCTGTTGCCGCTGCAAAAGCCCTAAAACAACTTGATGGAATTGGGTGCTGGCTTAGTAGGCAAACCAATGCTACATCAATCGCCTTCAGTGATTATTTACAGACGTCAATGCCATAAGATATGCTACCTTACAAAACAGAGCTGCAATTGATTTTCTTCTTCTGGCACGTGGTCATGGCTGTGAGGACTGTGAAGGCTTATACTGCACGAATTTATCAGAGCATAGTGAATCCATCTTCCGCAGAATAAGTCTTCTAAAGGAGGGAGTTAGAAAATCACAAATTGAACAAGAAAGTGACTGGATCAGCAACTTTATTCAAAGGCTGGAACCTATTATTATGCAATTTCAGTAGTTAAAACTGGACTATTAATTTTATTAATACTTATATTAACAGTAATTATTTCCTCTTGTATATTCAAGTTCATGTTCAAAACTTTAGAAAAAAACAGTTAATCTTTCTCTTTTAGAAAAACAAAAAGGAGGATATGTTTGGGTTGGTTCAGCAGCAGCAGAAGAAAACCTCAGCTCAAAGCTTTGGGAAAACCCTTTGTAGTCATGGTGAGCAAAAGGCTCACTCCCAAGAACCCCCAGTTCACTTATGTAAATTGTTGCTAGAATGTTCTGGGTTCTCCTTGTTACTATTGGTTACTTTTTGCTGCAGAAATTGTAATATTCCTAATCATCCTCTCCCATTGGATTCTTCCCTCAGATCCCACCTTAACCCCGCCCTATACTCAAGTGTATAAATACCTCTGCTCTGCCTTGGACCTTGCTCCTTTCAGGTTAATTCTTGGTAGAGTGCATGCTGTTGTGTTTGTTGTTTTCACCTTATTGAAGTTCTGTTTCCAAACAATCGCATCAGAGTAGTTTCTCTCCATAAAGTCACCAGAGCTGATTCCTGAAGAAAGCTACCAGTCAGACCATCTGGACAAGGGCTGGGGAGTTTCATTTAATAATACTATAAATGCAGTAAATTTGCAAATTTTTTTAGCTGTAAATACATCAATACTTGGTAGTGCATTTTCTTTTCTGGAAAAGATAGGACTTGCTTTTCACTGGGCCAGTGAAGATCTTTTGCCATTTCCTCTCCAGAGGCCAGAGCTGTTCCCTGTAAGAAATGGGAAATTGGGGTGGTATTGAACCAAGGGATACATAGAGCATGGCAGGGATGGGAGATGGCTGAGTGACTGAGCGTTTCTTCCTTTCCCTTTTGTGTCTTTTTTCCCCTCTTCCGTTCCCTTTTTCTTTTTCCCTCCAAGGCCCTGGCACTCTGCTGGGATGGCTGCCTTGCCACGCTGTTGCTGCCACAGCCAGCCCCAGGGACAGCTCAGCTGCTCTCCACAGGCTGTCAGTGCCCAGCTCCAGCCCGAGGCCACGGACATGTGGGGAGGATGTCCTGGGCAGGGGGAGCTGCTCTCCACCCACCAGTGGCTGCACCATGGCCGGGCCCACGATCTCTGCCACCTACAAGTCTGTAGCAGTGAGAGTCCTGGCTGGGCTAAACAGATCCTGAGAATAAAGTAGCTCCAGACCATTGAGGGCCTGGATTTTTTGTTCCCTCTTTGGGCTGGCACTGCGTTTTGCCTTTCTTTCTGTTTTTTTGTTTGAAAATCCCCCTTGAATCAGTAAACGCCTTGAGCAGTGCGCTGATTTTTCATGTCTTTTCTTGTCTTGTCTCTTTTTTCTCATCTTTCCTCTGGTTTGGTTTTCTTTTCTTTAGTTCTTCCTTCTTTTCTCTTTTCTTTTCTTTTTTCCCTTTCCCTTTCCCTTTTTCCTTCTGCTTGTGCATACTGGGACATGTGGCAGCAGGCTGGTTTTAGGGCTATAAAGGGGCATGGTTACTGGGCCATCTTGGTGTGTCTGGGTTTATACTGGGCCATACTCGTCGGTATTTCAGCTTTTGGGCTGGAAGGGGGATGGTTGCTGATCTATTCTAGTCAATATACGTTTATTGGGTCCATACTGGTAGACACAGGAGGATGTTAGGGTTGGAAGGGAGGTGGTTCCTGGTTTATACTGGTGCCTACTGGTGGCTGCAGGGCCAGTACCAAAGGGCTGATGGTAAGAGAAGTGTACAAATGCTTTCTCTTTTAGAAAAACAAAAAGGAGGATATATTTGGGTTGGTTCAGCAGCAGCAGCAGAAGAAAACCTCAGCTCAAAGCTTTGGGAAAACCCTTTGTAGTCATGGTGAGCAAAAGGCTCACTCCCAAGAACCCCCAGTTCACTTATGTAAATTGTTGCTAGAATGTTCTGGGTTCTCCTTGTTACTATTGGTTACTTTTTGCTGCAGAAATTGTAATATTCCTAATCATCCTCTCCCATTGGATTCTTCCCTCAGATCCCACCTTAACCCCGCCCTATACTCAAGTGTATAAATACCTCTGCTCTGGCTTGGACCTTGCTCCTTTCAGGTTAATTCTTGGTAGAGTGCATGCTGTTGTGTTTGTTGTTTTCACCTTATTGAAGTTCTGTTTCCAAACAATCGCATCAGAGTAGTTTCTCTCCATAAAGTCACCAGAGCTGATTCCTGAAGAAAGCTACCAGTCAGACCATCTGGACTAGGGCTGGGGAGTTTCATTTAATAATACTATAAATGCAGTAAATTTGCAAATTTTTTTAGCTGTAAATACATCAATACTTGGTAGTGCATTTTCTTTTCTGGAAAAGATAGGACTTGCTTTTCACTGGGCCAGTGAAGATCTTTTGCCATTTCCTCTCCAGAGGCCAGAGCTGTTCCCTGTAAGAAATGGGAAATTGGGGTGGTATTGAACCAAGGGATACATAGAGCATGGCAGGGATGGGAGATGGCTGAGTGACTGAGCGTTTCTTCCTTTCCCTTTTGTGTCTTTTTTCCCCTCTTCCGTTCCCTTTTTCTTTTTCCCTCCAAGGCCCTGGCACTCTGCTGGGATGGCTGCCTTGCCACGCTGTTGCTGCCACAGCCAGCCCCAGGGACAGCTCAGCTGCTCTCCACAGGCTGTCAGTGCCCAGCTCCAGCCCGAGGCCACGGACATGTGGGGAGGATGTCCTGGGCAGGGGGAGCTGCTCTCCACCCACCAGTGGCTGCACCATGGCCGGGCCCACGATCTCTGCCACCTACAAGTCTGTAGCAGTGAGAGTCCTGGCTGGGCTAAACAGATCCTGAGAATAAAGTAGCTCCAGACCATTGAGGGCCTGGATTTTTTGTTCCCTCTTTGGGCTGGCACTGCGTTTTGCCTTTCTTTCTGTTTTTTTGTTTGAAAATCCCCCTTGAATCAGTAAACGCCTTGAGCAGTGCGCTGATTTTTCATGTCTTTTCTTGTCTTGTCTCTTTTTTCTCATCTTTCCTCTGGTTTGGTTTTCTTTTCTTTAGTTCTTCCTTCTTTTCTCTTTTCTTTTCTTTTTTCCCTTTCCCTTTCCCTTTTTCCTTCTGCTTGTGCATACTGGGACATGTGGCAGCAGGCTGGTTTTAGGGCTATAAAGGGGCATGGTTACTGGGCCATCTTGGTGTGTCTGGGTTTATACTGGGCCATACTCGTCGGTATTTCAGCTTTTGGGCTGGAAGGGGGATGGTTGCTGATCTATTCTAGTCAATATACGTTTATTGGGTCCATACTGGTAGACACAGGAGGATGTTAGGGTTGGAAGGGAGGTGGTTCCTGGTTTATACTGGTGCCTACTGGTGGCTGCAGGGCCAGTACCAAAGGGCTGATGGTAAGAGAAGTGTACAAATGCCAATATCCATTGGCCCCCTGGACATGAGGGCTTGGACAGCCAGCACAATCATCCACATGGATTTCTGCTGGCTTGTTCAGCTAGCCTAGGTTGTGAGGTGCTTTTTCTGATGCCCTTAGTGAGCCACTTGAGTTTTGAAACAAGTTGTCCATATCCTTTGTGAATCTGGGGCTCTCAGGACAGGGAGAAATGCAGAGTTGTCCTTTCCCTTTGCTCACAGCCTGTGCTGTGGCTGACAGTGACAAGCTGTGGCCGTGGCCTCTGACTGCTTTGTTCTGTTTGACTGGAGGTGGCAGAGTTGACATCTCAGCTGGCAGCCTCCCGAGAGTGCCAGGAAAAGACTGTGCAGAGAGCGCAGCAAGATGTGAGGGAGGCCGAGGAAGAGTCCAGGCAGAAGCTCTCGGAGGTTGAGCATGTCCAGAAGCTGCTGGAGGAGGCAGAACATCAGAAGAAGGAGCTGCAAGCACATCTGAAGTAGTTGGACATGGAAGAGACTCAATGGGTGTTGGATTTCACCAATAGTACTGAATGGGCTGCCTTGGTCTGTCTGGTTCCTGCTGCTGAACCACAGCAGCACCTGTGGTGTTTTCCCCCCAGAGATGCTATTCAGTACCTGTGCTTGCAGCTGAGCACGTGGGGACAAGTCCGGGCACATCCCGAGCTCCAGTGCTTAGGGGCTGGAGCTTGCTGTTGAAGAGGGTCACTCCTCAGGCCTCCCTGAGCTGGAGAAACCTTTAAAGCCATGGTGAAGGAAGGAGTGGGTCCTGATGGAGAGTTTTAATCCAGAGTTTTTATTCTGGGCCGCATGGCCTCTGAATCCTGCAACAGCTCCAAGAGAACCCCGACCGCGTGGTGTGCTTGCCCTTTTACCTGGGGAGAGGGGCAGGGGAGGGACCATGGGGAGCACCAACCAGGTATGGGGGGATGGGGGTCTCAGGTGAGAGGGACGCCTGGGTGGGCCAATGGCCCCCAGGGGGTGGAGAGCATCCTTTGAACCTGCCAATCACTCGATGCTCCCCTGGCGTTTCTGGGTTGACAGACAATGTCCAGCAGGGGTCAAGGGTGGGGAAAGGAAAGGTGATTGACACCCCAGCTGGGGAAGGAAATTTCAGGGAGAAACCAAGGGAACTGAGGCAAGCCATGACATCACACCGCAACAAATGGGAAGAAGTGGCCCAGCAAAATTCAGAATTGCAGACTTTCTTGAAGGACCTAGAATGGAAAAAAGCCCTGCAGAGGTTTGACTAAACCTTTTTGAGGGCTTAACTTGCTCCCTTGCTTTCCTGCCTGCCTGGACACCCTGCTGCATCTTGCCCGGTTTCTTACGGGCAGAGCCCAGCAGGTGCACGGCCTGGGCTCTGCTCCAGCTCTCAGGCAGCCCTGTTGTTAAGGAAACTTCCCTGTCTGAGCATCCCCGAGGCACTCTGGCAGTCACACTCCCACCACCAGACTGTTCCTGATGGGACCAAATCCCCTTCACAGTCCGAGCACAGCAAAGTGTCAGCTCTCCCTGCCAAGGCTTGGCATCTGCCCTGTCTCGGAGTGGCCACTGACCTGGCTGTGCCACAGGTCCTGGGGCTCTTTGTCCTGCCCAGAGTCAGCAGCTCATGGGCTCTTGCCTGGGGCTCCACCAGCCAGGGCTCAGCCTGGAGCTGGCAGTGCAGCTGCGGCCTGAGCTGCCTGCACCAGGTGCATTCCTCAGCTCCTGTGCTTCGCAGCAGCCGAGGAGCTGCACACAGGGTGTCCTGCTCGGCCTCCGGGAGCTGGAGCTGCCGGCAGCTTTCCAAGGGTAAGGTCTCCAACAGACAAATGCAGCCAGGATTCCCTGGGGCATCCAGGAAGCAAGTGTGAGACTAAAGTTGCCTGCCTTAGGACCACAGCTCCAAGCAGAAGGGACTGACTATTCCAGAGCTATGAAGCCTGGGCATCCTGCAATGGTGAAGGACAGCTTGGTAAGAGAAAAGAATCCAGCAACCTCAAGCAACACTTTGGATACAAGGACCACAGCAATGATCTGTTGATCTTTCAGTCTGTATTAGGGTGGATTTGTAAATGTCTGCCTGTATCTCCCCCTGAAGAGAATTTCCATTGGCCTATCCCAAACCCAGCCAAATCCAAAGGCGGAGAGGAGATCTGTGCTGCTGAGGTCACTCTCCCCTCCATGGAATCACGGTTTTCCCGACAGCCCATCCCTCTGGAGGGTCTGAAGCCCCCTGCCCAGGCCAGAGCACGGTGCAGATCAGTGCACCCAGAGCTCGTCTGAAGAGCGCAAGGTGTGGCAGGAGAGCTAAAGACCTCCCCGGACAGCAAACCTCATATCCCTGTTCTATTAATAAAGTGTTTACTCCTAAGGCCTTGTTTGTGCTTCCTCCAAACCAGGCCAAACTGCATCTGTTCATCTTCTGTGCTGTAACCTGTCCCATGCTCTTCCCTTCTGCATCTTCAGCCACACTGCAAGCCAATTTTACATGTGTCTTATTTGGAAATGAAAGATGCGTCTGGGGGTGTATATTTTATTGCCATCTGTTAGACATGTTAATTGGGAAGTTTTCTTTATCTCTTCCACAAACAATCCTCCCTCTGGAAAATATATTCTGTTAATGGGCCAGTGAGTGTCACTGCATGACTGATAAAATTACATCATCCCATTGTGAGATGCTTTGCCCAGAGGGAGGACCCAAGCATTCCTACCTGGATATAATCTGAGGTTTGGAACACCACAGCAGCCTTTTCTCACTGGATTCCCAGAGGAGCAACTTTCTTTTCCATTGGATTCCCAGAGAAACCAGGCCCATCTGCACCACCACTGGACCTTCAGAGCAAAACTCCATCCTTCTCCAGGATCACTGTTCCAACAGAACCACACCTGTCACTGCAGGAGGGCTGCAGCCACCATTTAATCAGACTACTACCAACAGGGTGTCAGGCTGTATTCTGACTCTGTCAGTGTGAAAAACACATTTCACTCTCCTGTGAAAATGTGAAAAGTTTAATAAAGGACAGTAGGAGACAAAGACAATAAAGCAAAGATTATGGCCTGGTGTGTCTTGGCACTCAGCCAAGAGTACAAAAACACGTTTCACTCTCCTGTGAAAATGTGAAAAGTTTAATAAAGGACAATAGGAGACAAAGACAATAAAGCAAAGATTATGGCCTGGTGTGTCTTGGCACTCAGCCAAGAGTACACCTATTTTGGAAACACCCTTTATATATAATTTCTATTGCATCAGCCTGTTACATATTCATAAACAATTATGCATAGCAAACTTTTCCCAAAACAAGTTTACATATTCCAAGAACTGTTTAGCATGGCTCCTCCTCAGGTCTGCCTTTTTAGTGTGGTAGTCACATATTCTCTGAACAGAGAAAGACATAATTCTCCCCAGGATTTTTCTGGGAAGCTGTGAGAAGCTGTGAGAAAGTTCAGAGAAGAGAATGAGAAACAATTCTTATCTCCATTTGCTGCACTGGTTGTTTTGCACATGTGGAATGTGTTATGGAGATTGTTTACCAATGGGTGGTTTCTTAATTGGACATTGGATGCTGTTTGGATTGATTGACCAACTAGGTTAAAGCTGTATCAGACAGTCTGTAAGGTTACAAGTTTCTTAATAGTATAGTATAATATAGTATAGCTTATTAAAGCAATTGATCAGCCTTCTGCAATCATGGAGTCAATGCTAATTTTTCCCCATTCAGGAGACTGTTGCCCATGGTATTTTAGAGCATGTGTATTCCTTGGTTGAGGTTTTAGTCCATTCTTATCATAACCTTCAGTTTTTGGGCCTTAGACCACAGTCTTCAGACGGTGAGTGCTGATACTTGGCAGATCTGCAGCAGGTGTCCTCATCATATGTTCATTGGATGTTATTCCATTCAAGCAGGCATTTTAACACAAGCATACTTATATCTGCTATTTCACTAGTATGTCTAAGCTTAATTAACAACAGAAATAAAAACTGTATTTTTCTGTGAGAAACGACTGCTCACTTTAAAAATTTTAAAAGATTTATTAAACCTTAACAAAAAATACAATAAAAGGACTAAATACAGAAAAACAGGCCTGGGAGCCCTGCCCCGTGGCGCCCTACCAAGTAGGCTCATTAAGAAAATGGCTCCTGTACTTTTATAGCTTTGGTGTTTTATCAGGTAACCCTAGCCCCTGAAAAGTCCGTTGGTTAAGTCTTCATTGATGTCCATTGGTGGGGAATGTGGGAGCTTGGCTTACCCATCCTGAAGACAAGGGGGCTCAGGTGGCCCTGGCTTGGATTGCTGTGGGTGTGTGTCACATCAGTCCCACCAGGATCGTGTGGGTGGTTGTCACATCAGTCCCAGCCTGTGTTAGCCCTTACTAGGTCTCTTGTTGCAGTGTCATGGCTCTGGTTGCTGGTGGGTGCAGTGTAACTGCAGGCACACAGTTTGTGGTAACTGGGAGTGGGGCTCTGCCGAGCTGCATCCCTAATGGGCTACAGCTGTGAACAGTATTGAAGGTAATGAGACATGGAGTGCCCAGGTGTACTGATCAATCACAAAAGGGTAGAGAGAGCACACAGGTGCAATGCGTGTAAGATGAAGAGTATAAAAGGTTGTACTGAGGGACAAAAAAGGGCTGAGTCTTGAAGCTTTCTTTGGTATCAGTTGTACCCCTGACCGGTCTACAGTGACATCTGGTGACCCTGAGGTGATTGGGGCAGACGACTGTGGATCTAAGAGCAGTAAGATGCTAGAGCCAGGTGGACTAGGAGCCTAGGAACTGAGCCAGGCAGACTAAGAGCCTGAGAGCCTAAAAATCCAGATGAGTTATACCCAGGCAGGCCTGAGAAAATGTAGACGGATCTGAGACCTAGAAGTCCGGACAACGAATGAGACACCACCCCCAAGAACAGGGGTGCTGGATATGAGGAGCAGATGCTACACACTTTGCTTATTTGGTACAAAAGAAATACAGTGAGGTTATGCACTTATTTGGAAGGAGATGGCTTGGGAGCTAACATACACACTGCCTTTCTTATTAAAATGTGGGAGACTATACCAGCTGCACTTTCACTCATGCTGCTGCCTGCGGGTGCAGTGGAGTGAGCCCTGCACCCCCTGCCAAGGGATAGCCGCAGTCCTGCGGGGACCTGGGGCAGTGCCAGGTTCCCCCTGCATGGCGGTGTGCGTGGTGGGACACAGGAGCAGCAGAGATGGAAACAGCAGGCACCATGGCCACAGCCGCAGCCAGCGCCGCAGCACCGGCACGGCCCCTGAGGAGTGCGGGGAGGTTTGCCAAGGTGCTGCTGCACCAGTACTGGAACAAAAACAACATGGAGCTCTGAGAGGCGGAGTCAGAGCTGCACAGAAAGCACGTAAGAGAAGCTTTTTGAAATTGTATGGTGGCTGTCTCCACAGTGACCCCCTGTGATTCGGGATTGGGCTGTAGGGTGAGGCACAGCCAGAGACAGAGCCCAGCGTAGCACTGAGAGCAGCTGGGCACGCTGCATGCTCCAGACCTGACTGACTTTGACACCTGGGGTACAAGTGAGCCACTCTTGGGTTTTCAGGTTGAGATGATCCCGAGGTGTTAGAAAGTCTCTTTTTCACAGCCCCACAACTGGAGAAGCCGAGATGCGTCGGTTCTGCTTTTTAAGGTTGTTTATTTTCCCTTATCTATAACATTCTTTTTCTGACCTGCTGAGGTCTGTCTGGCAGGTCAGTTCATGGTGCACTGACCGCCCTTGGGGCAGTGTTAACATTTTATGCTAAAAACTACGTGTGCTTTATTTACAATAATTTTCCAATACCTATCGCCTATGTTAGACAGTCTGTCTCTACTCTAAACCAATCCAAAATTGGTCATTATCACAGCAAAAGATGGAGGGCAAGAAGAAACAGAAGAAGGGCAGAACATGCCCATATTCCTCCATCTTGCCTCTTGAACCCTCATTCTAAAACCCCCAAAAGTCTACTTTTTTCACCCTGTGACAAGTAAACTATCATTTTACTTAAACTCTCGTGGCTTGTACATCTTCATACAAAGCTGGTAATTTTTTCTATGGGTTAAAATCAAAGGCACAGGTGTTTTTGATGCTGTGCCAAGGTCTCTGAGCCTCCTGCCAGGGTCTCGAGTCCTCCGGGGCAGTCAGAGGAATGTCCTGGGTTCCAACAAGCCGCTGGGGACATCATGGGAAATAACTTATCACATGAAGAACAGATTGTTTTATCTACATAGAAAGCTTTGTTGAAAAGACAAGACATTGAGACCAATGACTATGCTCTTCATAGTGTTTTACTATGGGTAAAGTCACAAGATGTTGAGACTGATACAAGTACTGCTTTTAGTGTTAGAGCATGGAAAGAAGTTGGGGATACCCCTGACTGGTCTACAGTGACATCTGGTGACCCTGAGGTGATTGGGGCAGACGACTGTGGATCTAAGAGCAGTAAGATGCTAGAGCCAGGTGGACTAGGAGCCTAGGAACTGAGCCAGGCAGACTAAGAGCCTGAGAGCCTAAAAATCCAGATGAGTTATACCCAGGCAGACCTGAGAGCCTGAAAAAATGTAGACGGACCTGAGACCTAGAAGTCCGGACAACGAATGAGACACCACCCCCAAGAACAGGGGTGCTGGATATGAGGAGCAGATGCTACACACTTTGCTTATTTGGTACAAAAGAAATACAGTGAGGTTATGCACTTATTTGGAAGGAGATGGCTTGGGAGCTAACATGCACACTGCCTTTTTTATTAAAATGTGGGAGACTATACCAGCTGCACTTTCACTCATGCTGCTGCCTGCGGGTGCAGTGGAGTGAGCCCTGCACCCCCTGCCAAGGGATAGCCGCAGTCCTGCGGGGACCTGGGGCAGTGCCAGGTTCCCCCTGCATGGCGGTGTGCGTGGTGGGACACAGGAGCAGCAGAGATGGAAACAGCAGGCACCATGGCCACAGCCGCAGCCAGCGCCGCAGCACCAGCACGGCCCCTGAGGAGTGCGGGGAGGTTTGCCAAGGTGCTGCTGCACCAGTACTGGAACAAAAACAACATGGAGCTCTGAGAGGCGGAGTCAGAGCTGCACAGAAAGCACGTAAGAGAAGCTTTCTGAAATTGTATGGTGGCTGTCTCCACAGTGACCCCCTGTGATTCGGGATTGGGCTGTAGGGTGAGGCACAGCCAGAGACAGAGCCCAGCGTAGCACTGAGAGCAGCTGGGCACGCTGCCTGCTCCAGACCTGACTGACTTTGACACCTGGGGTACAAGTGAGCCACTCTTGGGTTTTCAGGTTGAGATGATCCCGAGGTGTTAGAAAGTCTCTTTTTCACAGCCCCACAACTGGAGAAGCCGAGATGCGTCGGTTCTGCTTTTTAAGGTTGTTTATTTTCCCTTATCTATAACATTCTTTTTCTGACCTGCTGAGGTCTGTCTGGCAGGTCAGTTCATGGTGCACTGACCGCCCTTGGGGCAGTGTTAACATTTTATGCTAAAAACTACGTGTGCTTTATTTACAATAATTTTCCAATACCTATCGCCTATGTTAGACAGTCTGTCTCTACTCTAAACCAATCCAAAATTGGTCATTATCACAGCAAAAGATGGAGGGCAAGAAGAAACAGAAGAAGGGCAGAACATGCCCATATTCCTCCATCTTGCCTCTTGAACTCTCATTCTAAAACCCCCAAAAGTCTACTTTTTTCACCCTGTGACAAGTAAACTATCATTTTACTTAAACTCTCGTGGCTTGTACATCTTCATACAAAGCTGGTAATTTTTTCTATGGGTTAAAATCAAAGGCACAGGTGTTTTTGATGCTGTGCCAAGGTCTCTGAGCCTCCTGCCAGGGTCTCGAGTCCTCCGGGGCAGTCAGAGGAATGTCCTGGGTTCCAACAAGCCGCTGGGGACATCATGGGAAATAACTTATCACATGAAGAACAGATTGTTTTATCTACATAGAAAGCTTTGTTGAAAAGACAAGACATTGAGACCAATGACTATGCTCTTCATAGTGTTTTACTATGGGTAAAGTCACAAGATGTTGAGACTGATACAAGTACTGCTTTTAGTGTTAGAGCATGGAAAGAAGTTGGGGAAAGACATGAGACATGGTATCAAAAGGGAACAAGACAGCTGCAGATTTGGCTACCACCTGGAGATTGCTCTATGAAACTTTAAAAGAATGGAAAACTGTCCAGAGCAGGACAAGAGAGAGCAGAGGGATTGCAAGAGGGGCTTGCAGTGACCAATTAATGCAACAAAAACTGTAAAAGGAACAAGAGAATTTATTAATGCAGCAGTGGGAGCTGGGGACAAAGTAGCCCTCTTGTACAGTATGGTGTGGTTTTTTGCTGGTGAAACGTGTATTTCGTTTGTGAATTGCAGCTATTAATCTTTGATTAGGCATAGGTATAAAAGTTTATATTCCATAGGCATTAGTGCACTCGACAGATACTGGAGTTCAGTGGGTGCCTGCTTGTTGCATTTGTCTTGTGTTGGATAACACCCCTCAAAGCAATGAACCTTGCTTTACTTCCAGGAATAATAAAAATGTATTGGTGATGGGAACATATAGACTCTTATCCTTGTATGTTAATATGAAGTTGTATAGTTATTGATGTTGTTAAAGTTGTAAAGCTATTTATTATAGCTATTGATTTTCTTAATGTCTTAATATATAGCCTTTAGCTTATTCTTGTGTGTTGCCTTATAAACATAGAATATAAATATAGAATATTGATATTGTCAATATTCTATAAGTGTAGGTATAAGGATTTTTGGTGATATGTAATGTAAGTTTGGGGAATGAATCAAGGTCAGTACATGGACACATTCCAGAGTTAGTGGAATCTACACAAGGGATACTTGTACCATGTTTGCTATTTCTTCTGCAGGGGTCCTGTAGAGGAATGGTAGACATGGCATTTATTTACAAGAAAGGAAAAGGGGGAATTGTAGGCACACAGTTTGTGGTAATTGGGAGTGGGGCTGCTGCTGAGCTTCATCCCTAATGGGCTGCAGCTGTGCAGGACAGGTGAGCAGCATTGAAGGTACTGAGACATGGAGTGCTGAGGTGTACTGACCAGTCACAAAAGGGCAGAGAGAGCACACAGGTGCAATGCATGTAAGATGAAGGCTATAAAAGGTTGTACTGAGGGACAAAGAAGGGCTGAGTCTTGAAGCCTTCTTTGGTATGAGTTGTGCCCTGTACAGCAACAGGTAACATAATGTCCTGGGGTGACTTGGTGATGCTGAATTGTATCCTCTTTTGTCTGTTTAGCCCAGAAATAAGTTTTGCACCTTTAAAATTAGATCTGAGAGTGAGGGGGGAGAAGGAGAAGCAGTGGAGAATGTTTGAGGTGGCTGTATTCAAAAACAGAGACAAGAGCTTCAGCTTTTCTTCTCACAGACTGTTGTCTGCAGCACAGACAGCAGGAGAGAGCTCTTCTTTGCTATTTAGTTAGATTTTCTTAGATGTTTTAGTTATTTATTTTATTTATTTATTTTATTTATTTTTTCTTAGCTGAGGCAGAGAAGTTCCCCAGACTGTGGCTTTTCTTTTTCTTGGAACTGACTGTCCCTGCTCTGGACTGAAAACCTATGAAAAATACCTGGAGCTTACACCTGTGGCCCTCCAGGGCCCAGGATGTGGCATTTTCCAGTGCAGCAGGGACTGATAAGAGACTGAGGGAGCCAAGCTACACCCTGTCAAAAGGACTTCCTGAATTTGCCATCTTTTCAGAACAGCAAGAGGTTTTAATAAATTTATTAATTTCTTATGCTTGTGAATACTTTTCTTGTTATATAAACAGTTTTTCCCCCCTGTTTCTCCAAGGAAATCTTTTCCTGAACAGTAGGGAGAGGGGCTGCTTGAATCTGCTTTCTAGAGGGACCCCTTTGGAAGTTTCCTCCCAAATTTACCCTAAACCAGGGCACATGCAGAGGCTTGGCTGAGGTAGCTGAGTGATGCTGTGAGGCACAGCCCCAGTGCAGTGCTGCTTCACCCCAGGCTCTTGTACAGCATTTACTGTGGGTGGCCTCAAGATGAACAGAGCAGCACCAGGATGTGCAGCTCTGTGCTGAGACAAATGGGGGACTGAAAGTGCCCTCTGAGACTGTCACACTCATCCTCAGGTCTTCACCCTCTTCTCTGTCATGAGGCAAATGATCAGCAGTGCATTTGGATCTTTCCTTGCTAGTGCTCTGCCTTACCTACCCTTGTCCCAGGCTCTCCTGCATTCCACTGTTCCCAGAGGAAGCTCAGCATCCTCCTACCCTGGTGGTTCCATCATTTGGCATCAGTCATTCACCTGTCCCACAAAAGCTGCATGGCTCAGCTCTGGATCAGGCTGGCTGCATCAGCTTTGGTCAGTCCTTGGAGCCAGTCTGGCTCGTGTAACACCCACTAGTCAAGCAATGCCCAGGGGCATTAGCCTACAGAAAGCCCAAGCAGTTGGTTGTGTTAAAACACACAGCACTTCCTGAAGGTTGCACATGAGAGGACCAGAGTGGGGGGCACAATGAAAGGGCCCACTTTCATCTCCCACGTGGAGGGGAGGAGACAAGACAGCAGCATCCCCCTTCAGAGAGCTTTGAGAACCTGCAGGTATGAGAAGCCAGGCCATGCAGATCCCAGCTGAATGGATAAACACAGCTGTGTAAGAATGAGCAGGGCTGTTGGGTGCCCCTGGGGAGAGACTCCAGGTCTCACTCACCTTTATTTACAACTCACTGGGAGCTAAGGGCAGGGTGGACAAATGGAGAACAGCAAAGAACTGCCTGGAAAAGAGTAAGAGGAGAGATCCTGGAAGTGGTCAGACCTCAAAGACAGTATCACATGGGAAGCAGCCCGGTGCAGCTGTGAAGGACTTGGGGATGCTGGGGGATGAGAAGGTGGACATGTCCTGGCTGTGTGTGCTGGCACCCAGAGTCCTCTCCCTGTCCTGGGCTGATCCCCCAGTGTGGGCAGCAGGAGTGCGGGGACTCTGCCCCACTCAGGGCAGACCCCACATGCAGAGCAGCCTCCAGCCCGGGGCCCAGCACAGGACACATGTGGGGCTGTTGGAGCACATCTGCATCTCCTTCACCACCTTCCGCACCTTCCACGGGCAGACCTGGTGCTCAGCCCCATCAGCTGCAGCACCCATCCCGCAGGGAGGTGGATGGGAAAGGACCCTCCCTCAGGGACTGGAGTTTAGATATCATGAGGCTGGTGCAAGGAGCAACATCCACAGCTGCTCCAGCTGCCAGGACCAGCAGGGCAGCTGTTCTCACCTACACTCTGCTGGGAGCTGTGCTGCAGCTGGCTTCCAACATCTTCCTGCAGCGCTGTGTTGGATCTGACCCTCACACCAGCTCCTTTCCTGGATAGAGGATTCCCTGCAGGTGTAGGACAAGAACAACACAGTGAGCTGCAACTCAGGCAAGCCCTAAGTTTTTTCAGTGCCTTAACCTTTTTCTGCTGTGCAGTGCAAAGGAAGTAAAGTGAGCTGAGGAGCAGGAAGACACTGACCAGCCACAGGACCATCAGCTCCTGCCTTTGCCTGGAGAACAGTCTGATGGAATGCTCAGGATAAGGCATCATTTCCTGCACTGCTCAAAGCTTCCCTTAAAAACAAACTTTACAAATGCCTTGGCTCCACCTCAAGGTTTTTCTTTACAGATGAGGAAGTTTAATCAAAGAACAAGAGACTCTACACAGGTAGGGCAAAGACAAACATGTTTCCTGTGTCACTATCCAGTGCTCTGTTCTCTAAACCAATCTTCCTCCATGGTCCCAGCCCCTCAGTCCCAACCAGCTGCTCTTCCACAGCTTGGATTAACCAGCTCAGAAGCCTGGGCAGGTACAAACACACCAGTGAACATGGGGAACACACATCACATTTGATATACCAGAGACATTAACACAGACAAATGAGATGGGAACAGAACATTCCTACAAGACACAACTTGAATTTATGTTTATTTTATATATATATTTATATATATATATATATATACCTTTGTATATATTAAACTGGGGGAGATTTTATCATATACATTTTTTTGGTATAATACATGAGAAACAGGGACAGGAACATAGCAAATATCAGTACACTCCTTCAGTGAACTCCTTGACACACTGAGACTGAAAAATTG
Organism: Passer montanus; assembly: GCF_014805655.1. Classification (NCBI taxonomy): domain Eukaryota; kingdom Metazoa; phylum Chordata; class Aves; order Passeriformes; family Passeridae; genus Passer; species Passer montanus. Next base: position 28,349 of record NW_024367361.1, read on the forward strand.
CATGCAATGGGGAGACAGAGAGAAGGGAAATCAATTTTATTAGAAAAAAAACCAAACAAGATAATCTAGGTACAACCGTCAACAGAGGAGCAGCACTATAGGTGGCAAATCTGTATAAATTAAAAGAAAATTCCACTCTGACATCTACTATGCTTTAAAGTGCAATGAAGCCTGATTTATTTACCTACAGAATACAGGAAAGTTTCCCCCTCTCCCCATTCCAATCTATCCCTAAAAAAAAACACAACCAAAACAAACCCAAACAAACAAACCAATAAAACAAATCTAAAGGATATACATTATCCACAGTCCTACAGAGACGCCTACATCTACTCAGTAGCACCAAGAATCTGATATGGGTGTAATTAAAATCAATTAAAACTCGGGAGCAATGGTAACATCTGTTAGCTGCTTCTGCAGACCTCCTGCCCTTTATGAGTGCCTGGGGAGAGGTGGCTCTCCCTGTGCTGGGTGACAGTGGCCCAGCGGGTCTGGCAGCAGCAGAGCACACACAGCACAGCGAGAGCAGCGCGGGGACAGGGGACAGGGGCCAGCCCTACGTGGGGTCTGCAGGGCTGGCTAGGGGTGTCACACCTGGGCTGGCGCCTGGGGGAGCGGGACTGACCTACACAGAGGGGAAGGGTTGTGCGAGTCCAACACGCGCCACGAGCCTCTTTGGTGACAGGGTGATGGGCAGGGAGAGGGGAGGGAGGGAGGGAGGGGAAGGGGGTCAGCACAGCCCCCCTCTTGTGAGCCTCTGGCTGTGTTGTCTTCCGAGGCCAGGGGCCTCTGTGCCACAGTTCATCTGCCTCCACATGCCAGCTCTCAGCAGCCCTCAGAAGCCAAAGGTCTCCTGGGAAGCATAGACCATGTAGAGGAAGCCATCCTCGTCCTTCTCCTGCTCGTAGATCTCCGAGATGGGGGTGGACACGCTGACCATGCTGTGCTGGTTCACCAGCAGGAAGAACGCCTGGGTGGGATTCAGCTGCAAGCGGCGCCTGTGGGGAAAGGGCAGGAGAGGCAGGGTCAGCCCAGCTGGGGTGGGTGCCTGACAGCCAGCTCCTCCCCCCCAGCAATGCTACTCCCTTGGGGCCAGGCCTGCACAGCCAGGGCCACCTCAGGCCCTCCTCCCACCACTGAGGACGTGGTATCCATGAGTCCAGCTGAGCGCCTCCAAGGCCTCCCGAGCCAGGATTCTGCAAAGCCCCCTTTTTCCAAGTGCTACTGGCAAGGGCAAAGCAGAGGGGCCTCTTCCCTCTGAGCACAAGAATAAAAAGAGGGGATGGGACCCCTTCATTGCTTATGAGTGTCCCCTTGAGGGAGAGACCCCAGACCTTCACAAGGTGCTAAGAACCTGCCCCCCACACCAGTCTGTTCCACACACAAGGATGCTGCTGCTGCCACATCCCCATCCCTGCCCTCAGCAGCTCCTCTGCCTCACCCTCACCCCACCACCCTGCCGTGAGTGGCCTGTGGGTGAGCACAGGCTCTCAACATGCCAGCTGAGACCACCCCACTGACCGGATTATTTTGACCAATTCACTCATGTTGACATGGTCTGGGACAAGGAACTTGGTCTTATCCAGCACTGGCAGCTGTTTCTCCCCTTTGTAGCGTTCAATGATGACCTGGAAGGAAAGTCAAGGGTAAGATTAGTCAGGGTCATAGTGCCCCATGCACTGGTCCCAAGGTCAGATACAAATCCAACTAGCATGGGTAGAAAAGCTGAGGTACAGCCTCACTTTGCTTCACCCTCACAGGAAACAAAACAGAAAAAGGACATGAGCAGTGACCACCAGGCTGGCTGCAGGTGGCTCTTCATCAGTCACCTGTGCTTGGGCCAGGCAATGAACAGTGGCCAAAACAATGAACTAAAGCACCAAGTGCTCTGGCTGGCAGAGAAACAATGGGCACCACTGGACTGATACAGATTCTTGTCCTCTCGTGTGGATAGATAGAAGGTAGGAGACTAGAGATAGTGGTGAAAGTAATCTCACCCCTAAGGGGTTACAGCTGTGCCAATTATCAAGCATTAAGAACAAGCCTGCCCTTAATAGGCCACAGCTGGATCCAGTTAAGAGGGGTATTATAAAAGAGCAGGTTGGCTGGTTGAGAGGGGAGATGGAGTTTGTTGGCTGTGCAGAGGAGAAGGAGTCAGTGCTGTGAGGAGCTACCCCGAGATATCACTGAGGAGGTATGAAACCTTTGTAACAAGATGGCAACACTCCCACATGCAGGGCATCTGCAGAGGAGTGAAGTATTTTAACAACACTTTCTGACTGACCAAACCCACAGGTTTTGTGGCTTGAGCTACAGACAGCTCATGATGGAGTTTCCTTCCTGCTGCCATTCAGCATCCCTCTGCCTGCTCAGGAACAGCTGTGGATATTCCCAAGCAAGCAGTTTTCAGAAGTCCCAGTGAGGCCAGCCAGGCATTCCTTCAGAAAGGGGGTGTTTGGATTTCACCAGTCCCACTCCTTATGTTAACAGGCAGACACACTGACGCTGAGAAGGATCAGAAACCCAGGGCCACCCCAGCTGTGCACTGAGCTTCCCAGGCACTCCTGCATGGTGCCACCACAGGGACAACCCAGCCCGTCCTCCTCTGCCAGACATCTTGCTTGGAAAAGTTCTTACCATCCCTACATTCTGAAATGGCTGAATGATGATTTCTGATCCATTTTCCTGCTATTACAGTTAATGATTTTCTTCTGTGAAGCTGTTTGCTGACAGCTAAAATTGCAGTTCTAAACCAGCCTGGAAATGTACCTTTTGTATTGTGAGAAACAAAGTGGCAGGAAGTTAAAATAGGGAATGTACTTTTAAGAAAAATGAAAATAAGTTAAAAATATACAGCTTAGTATGTTCCCATTGCAGTGATGCTCTCTCACATCTCTGTTGATTTCCCCACAGAGAGACTCCTGGATACTCATCAGCCCATTAACCTCTCCCACCTGAGACTGAACACTATTTTTCACTGTAAGGCAAGGAATTGCCATAATTTATTTTCCCAGGTCCTTTCCAAAAAGAGACTGCAAGTGGCTTTTGGCAGCAGAGGGACGGAGCAGCGTGCAGAGAGGAGGATCCCCAGGAGATGGCTCTGTGGAGCCAGAAGGACCAGGGAACCTCCGGGAACACGGATTTCCCTTCCCTTTGATCCTTTGTTGACACACCAGCCTCTGGCAGCAGCAGCAGAACTCCTGCCAGCCTCCCCCAGAGTGGATCAGACGCAGCAGCTGAACAGTGCGGAGTCACCAGTGAGCTGGGAATGTCTGCGGAGCCCGCGGGGCTGGGCTGACAGGGCTGGGCTGCAGGCACTGCCCGGAGGAGCAGGGGTGAGCTGCCTTGCTGGGGGCTCTGCCCCAAAACGGCCTCTGCAGAGCCCACCTGGAAAAATCACAGCCAAGGGGAGCCCAGCACCTGGGCAAGCAGCATGTGAACACCAGGTAGCTCTCTTTGGCAAAGGAGAATCTGATTAAGGAACCACTTTCTGCAACAGACTAAATAATGCATTGGGACATCCCCCACCAACCTGTTAGTGGCCCTTCATCCCTCCAAGGAGGGCACAGGGAGGACAAGATGAGCAGAACCATCCTACTGTGTTTAACTTGAATCTTACAAAGAGAGGTATTTAGGCTGTGGGGAGAGGAGTATTCTTGAGGGGCTGAGCACTCACAGCAGCCACATAAAAGGATGCTGCTGGGAAATAAAGGCAACATTGGCCCTTCAGCTTTTTGGTTTGCTACAAGGATGCTGCTGGGAAACACACAGGCAACATTGGCCCTTCAGCTTTTTGGTTTGCACAGAGAAGCAGCTGCACAGCAGCTGTTTGTGCACCCACCTTTACCTGGAGAGATGGCCCTACACACCTGGATGATGCCTCAGTTTTCACAAGAGCAGGACCAGAGGCCGGCGTCTCTCATTACCAGCCAGGTCCATCCCAAGAAGAAGCACCTTTAGATTAATCCAAGAATGAATCTCTTGGAGCAGCAGCTGCCTTGTGCCCTGAGCAGACACAGAGCCTCTCATGTAGAACAGCTCCAAGAGTTTCTGTTCCCAGAACATGAGCTGCTATTTGGGTAACCCAGCTATGAGAACAGGTGGCCAGTGGACAAAACGTTCTTGTGTAGCTCTGGAGGGAAAAGCATGATCAAATGCTAAAGTTACATCCCTGTGGCCACAGGGAGGGTGTACCCAGCCACCTCCCATTCCATATCCTCTTCCAAGCTGCTGCCTTGAGCCAGGGGCTCCTCAGCATGGGACACCTGCTCTTGCAGAGGGAACCACCACAGATCTCAGCAGAAATCATGAGTGGGCACAGGTGGGGAAGGGAAATACTCAGGGCTGAGCCTGAAGTCCTAGTCCTGCTGCAAAGGGCCTTGGGCAGTGCTTATGAATACAGCCTTTGTTCTGGGGCCAGTCTGGAGAGACGGAAAGGGAGTCTGGTAGGGAATATGGCCAGATGTGGTGGTCACCAGAGGCAAGGTCCAACCAGGAGTGAGGCTGGGAATGTATTCCTAGCAGGCACAGAGGCTCAAATGTGTGTATGTAACACCTCCCTGGCATCCATGGCCAGGCACACTGACACACGCAGAGCTCACACGAGCACAGACTGCACCAGCCTCACCCTGTCCCCCTCTGGCAGAGCAGGCTGCAGGTGCTTTGGTGGCAGCAGACACAGGAGCCCTCAGTCAGAAAGGTGCTGTGGTGTTGATCCATCCAGAGTCATGTCAGTGCTGGACATTGAATCTGCAACTCCCCAGCAGAGCCCTCCCAGGAGCCCAGAGAAGGTTGTCCCTTCCTCTGAGTTCATAATCTGGGTTTCCATCCACGCCTGAGCCAGGGCAAGGCATTATGTGGGATGTCCCACCTGCCACTGTCTCTCCATGCTCCTCTGTGGCTGCTCAGATGAGCCCTCCCTGCACAGCCCAAATACCCCTCAGCCCTCCCTGCCAGCACCGGGGGTGGCCCTGCCTTCAGCCCCCTCTACAGCCCACAACTCACCAGCCTGCCAGAATTTAGCACTGCAGGGCTTTGGGAAGTGGTTTGCTCCCATTGCTGCCCAGAACAAGCTGCTCCCCAGCAATTTCAGACTCTGAGGGTTCAGTCATCTCCAGGAAGGTCCCTGGGGCTGAGAGCAGGCAGGGACAGCTCCCTGTCCTCTAACAGGACAGAAGATGATTTTGAAAACATGTATTGAGGCTGTGGATGGGGGTCCCAGTGAAAAGGCTGGAGGTTCTCTGCTTGCTCTGACTGCCCAAAGAGGAAGTGCCCTGCGAGGAGCAGCTGGAGATTTCTCCCCTACACGGCTGAGCACGGGCAGCCCCTGCTACCAGCACAACCATCTCACCTTCTCAGCAGGTGTGCCTGAGGCCAGCACCTTCTGCCAGAGCAGGCAGCTCAGGGAAATGCAGAGACAGCAAAGGAGCCCCTGGCATGAGGTGGACAGGGGACCTGGCTCCTGCCTATGTCCTTATTACATGTGCCAGGGGGGCATCCTGGGATGTGACATCCCGTGAAACAGAAGCCAAGAACTCCCTATCAGTCCCTTCCTCAGCTTTCCCTGCAAGCACACTCATGGAAACAGGAGAGACGTGCTCTTCCCTGGGCACACAGCCAGGCCATGCCCTCTGCAAATCCTCCTGGCCCCCTCTCAAAGCAAAAGGGACTTGCCCAAGGACTCTGGCTGGAAACTGGAGATGCAGGAGGGCAGCAGGTGCTGCACAGCTTTGCTGTGGTTTCCGTCAGCAGTAAGGGTGTGACCTTGGATCTTCCTAACTCCCCTGGGCTCGGCACTCAAACCCCTCTTCTGATTCCTGGTGCCTCTCCAGGGAAGCCAATCACTTGGAAAACACAGCTCCTGTCTTTCACAGATGACCAAGAGCTTCCTGCAGCCCATGAGCCTGCAGTGCTTGGACCCATGACAGTGCCCACACCACACTCCTGCACGAGGCTCTGATCACTGCCCAGCCCTGAAACCTGCCCTGGGAGAGAAGAGAGACAGCACCAAGCTGCTCTTGGGGTCTAATGGGAGCCAGGCCTTTAGAGACAGCAGTGACACCAACACAGCTGGACCCCACAAGCCTTCATGACCCTTCTCACCTCCTGATTCTTTTTACCCCTCCAGCAAAACTTGCAAAACTTGTGGTGTTGACTCCAACACAAAGAGCACTCCAGCCATGGGAGCTCTCCCACCATGTCTCAGTAATGCCATGGAACTCTGCCTGTGGATGCACAGCTCTGGCTCTTCTGTCCATTCCCCAAGCAGCACACATTTGTATGCAGGCACATGTGTGCATTTCATGTACAACTTATTTCGAGCCTGGCCTTACTGCCAGAGCCTGAATGCACTGCAGTTAGCTCTGCCACAGCTCTGGAGAAATGCAGGGCCAGTCTAAGCCATGAATACCACATTAAAAGCAGAGGTCTGTCAGTGTGTTGACAGCCTGGAGTACTGGTACCAGGGTGCTGTGAGGGGCAGGCCCTGCTCTGCCGAGCTGGAAACAAGGGAACATCACATGAACACCACAGTGGTGGTGGGAGGAGAGGAGAAGAAGGAATTTTTGTGGCTAGAAGACACTGTGCTAAAAACTAAACAAGAGTGAGGTGGACTAAGATGGGCCAAGAGCAGTTTGAGACACTCAGTCTTGAAGGCCAAATGCTGATAGTCTACAATTTTAAGACAAAGTTGATGTTCACCCAACACTGAGAGGGAGCTGAACTAGGAATCCTGTCTTTTTGGTCATAGATTCTGTGATACAGCAAAAAGTAAGATAAGCCCCAAGTACATAATTTCATATAATTATGGAATGGTTTGGGTTGGAAGGGACCTTAAAGGTGAGCAGGGACACCTTCCACTAGACAAGGCTGCTCCAAGCCCTGTCCAATCTGGTCTTGAACACTTCCAGAGATGGGATGTTCCTCCAAGTTCTCCATCTGCTCAGGAAGAGCAGCAAATACTAAGCTAGTAACTCAAAAGCACACTCACAGCCAAAGAGCAGCTCAGCATATTAGGTGTGACTGGGCAGGAAGAACTGCAAGTTCATGGTGTCTCACCTGTGCCCATCAACTGCAGATGCTGGGACAGCACAGAATGGGTATGAATGATCCTGAAAGAGACTCTGTGCTTTCAGTGCAGCGAAGATCAGCCCACACATCTTTCTCTGGGCAGAGAAATCCTTACCAGGCTAGCCAGGAAAATTAAGGTAGCTGCTACAGCCAAAACAAAAGCCATTTCAGAGTTTTCTCCTACTGCACTCACTTGGAAATAGATCTGAGATGAAATCAGCCCCCTTCCTCCAGGGCAGCATGGAGCTTTAGAGCCAGACTGTCCTTTGCACTGCAGAGAACATGTCTGCTATTGAGCAGCAGGCACACACAAGGCACTGGAGGATCATGGGGACCATCCTGTGTTGATTCCAGGGAGCAAAGTTTTGCAAGCTCTATGAAGGCCACCCAGGAGCACAGAGGGGTCCTGAGAACAAAGCCTGACACAGAAGAGTGAGAACAATTTACTTACTGGGATTTTGTTTGGATGCTGCTCTCGGATCTGCTGCACTTCTTTACAACGATCCGCTGCAAAGAAAGAAGTAAAGAAATCAAATTAGAAAGACCTGTGTGTGGTAGGGCAGGCAGGACTGAGGTACCCACCCTTCAAGCCACAGCCTGACCCAGAGAGAGGGACATTTCCCAAGGAATGCACATTGTGCTCACCAGGCCTTTTCTGAGCATGGTGTGCCAGATGTCAGCTCCAGTGGCCAGCCCTTCATGGCCTCCTGCTGCCCAGCCACCCCCAGGCTGGGACACACCACTCTGCCTGCTGAAACTGGGCAGCACGCCTGGCAATCAGGACAGTGAAAGGAGACCACAAAGCTGACAAAATTAACTTTATTCCACCCTAAGCACACGCAGCTCCTGGCAAAGGGCGCAGGGCAGCAGCACAGCTTTGGGGGCTGTGCTCTGCACGTTCAGGCTCCATGTGTCTCCTGGATGCTTCCCCCAGGGAGACAATTCTCCAGCTGGGGTGGGTTTTAGCCATTGCCTCCTGCCTGTTGCGCACTTCCAAGCACTCTCTGGCACGGTGCCTGGTTCCACAAGAGCTGCACCTCGCCAAGGAGGACTCTGTCCCTAGCACAGAGCTATGGAGCAGCTACAACAGCTCTTGGCCTGGCAGAAAGTATTTCCAGGCCTGGAGGCAGGAAGAAAACCTTAAGCAAGGAGATGACCCACATACAGAAGGACTTTTCCTGCAGTTGTTCTCACACTTTCTATTCCATTTTCCTCCAGAGTTTATTGACACACACAACAGGCAGCACAAAGCTCGTGCATTCTTCCAGTTTACAGGAGAATTCCCATACCCCTCACTGCTCTACCAGAGGGCTCTCCTTCCACCACCCAAAGCAGCAGAAAGCAGAGGAAGAAGCAGTACCAGGGCCAGGGAGGGCTCTGTGTATGCTCTTCCTGGGACACTACAGACCTGCCTCCTCCTGGAACTGCCACTACTCTGGGAAGTGCTTCACAGCCTACATCTGAAATGCCCAAAAACTACCCTGGGGGGTGAAGGTCAGTGACTAAGCACTGCCTAGAAAAGAGATCTGGGTATTGCAGGATCTTCACAGGATCATCACAGCACCAGCTCCAGCCTGACCCCTCACCAGCTTACACAGCCCCAGCTCCCCATGGCCCACTGGGATAATGGGGGGCAGGATAAATGCATGTGGCTGAGTGTTTTCTCCTCACAAACACTGATAATGTCTCCTCTGAGCACTCAATAAAACCTTACTGCTTATATATTTAATTTGGCTAGATATGACTTTGGGAGAAAACTGGAGTTTCTTTAAAAGCCACAAGACTACAAAATCACCAGATCATAGAAAGTTTTGGGCACCATTTCTGCCTACTCTGAGAAGAAAATATCGCTCTGCTACGAACTGTTGGATCTTTTATTCTGTAGGACTCCATATGCAAGCAACACAGAGCAAGATTATTTGGTTTTCATGAAAAATTCAGGCATATTTGTTTTGGGTTTTATGATGGAAGATGCAACTTCTCATGTTTCCTTTTTATCCAATCCAGTGCTCCAGGGATCCAGAGTCATTCTTGTGATACAAACAATTTTCCCCTGAGGTACCAGTCAGCCAGGGAGTCACACAGACATCAGCAGCACACGTGACACTGGTACAGAGACACCTCCCTGGGCATGCTGCAGGACACGGTGCCAGCAGCACCCAGCCCACATCACCCAGCTGGAGCAGAAGCAGAAGCAGCTGCCCCCTCCCACAGAGCCCCATTCCCAATGTTCACTTGTGTCCAGGATGGAGCATCCAAAAGGCTGGAGATCCAGAGCTCAACTGGACAACACTGATCACCATGCAAGTTCCAGCAGCTTGCTCAGACTTCTGGGTGTTAACAGAGCCTGCAGAGCTGTGTCCTCACGTTTGGCCAGTCATCCTGGCTGCAGTGTCCACCCTAGCCTGCTTCTCTCTCCATACTATCGGATGGCCATGTGGATGAGCTTCCTCAACACCATGTGCTGCCCTGCAAGGTCACAGGACTCTTTGCACAGGAAGCCCCAACAATGCAGGTAATTGTGAGAAGGGTCAGAGAAGGAATTTGCTGAAGGCATGTTATGAAGGCTAGTAAATGAAGATAATCTTGGAGCATCCAACTAGGCCAGGCTGCGTGTGCCAAAGGGCAGCCACATGCCAGACATCCCTTCCTGCTCCCTGGAAGCATCACCAGCTACAGCACAAGATGACACAGCCATCACCACCTCCATTTACACAGTGGGAACAGAGGTGCCTCCTGCCCATTACACTGAAAAAGGTGCCACACAGAGAGGAAGAGGGTCCATCATGACTCCAGCTGCACATCAGTGCCTCAGGATCCCACCCCTGGGACCACAGTCCTCTGTCCTCCACAGGGAACAGATGGGGTGCCTTGGACAGAGGTGGCTGCTGCAGAAAGATCCTTCCAGGTCTTGCTGACTCCATGATCAGGAGGAATCAAGGGCACAAGACACCAGTGACAGAGCTCCCGGTCTGTCTGGGCCACAGTGGAAGCTCCCCTTTCCCACCCTTTAAAACCTGCCACATGCCCAGGACCTGTTCCCTCTGTCCAGCAGGAGCCAGGGCATTCACAGCCTTCCTGAGCTCAGGGGAGCCTGTGGCAGGAGGCTGATCTGCAGTGACCACAGGGGAATGGCAGCAGGTGCTGCTTTACTCCAGGGGCTGCTGGATCCCTCCAGAACGTCCAGGGATTGCAACTACAAACACCTCAAGCACTTCTTCCTCTGGCCTGGAATCACTCACTTCAGAAACTCCATTCAGGAAGGCAGTTGGGAGCAATCCCACCTAAGGTGCTCAGGCTCCTGAACCTACAGGCAGAAGTCTCCAGGACACCTGAAGCACTGCTAAAGAGCACACTCTGTCCCATCCTAGCCTTGGAGAGCCAAGGAAGCAGGCTTGGCAATCAGGAAAAGCTGCATCAATCCCTGGGCGATTTCTGTGCACACAGGAGTTCAGCACAAGAGATCTCCAGCAAGAGATAGTGATGGTCACCCACACCCTCCTCAGCCTGGGGTGGGAGCCAGAGGTTGAGCCTGTGACTCATGAAAGCATCAACATCACACAGCAGGAACAGTTATAAATACCAGCCTTAATTCAGTGTCTATACAGTCTAATCTAAGTCACAGAATACAGAGAAAGGGGTTAAAGGGCACTTCAGAGAAACCTGGCTGGAGGTGCCAGCCCAGCACCTGAGCCCCCACGGTGCTGAGGACAGGCAGGATCCCCCCCACCCCAGCAGCGTTTGCACACTCACATTCATACACAACAGGCCTGATCTTACAAGCTTTGTTCTCCTCCTGCAGCTCTCCCAAACTGTGCTGAAGTTGAGACTTTCCCCATCCCTGCAGCACCTGGCCACAGTTAATGCTTTGCCAATGTGCAGAGCAAACCGGAGCTGTAAACACAGCCCTGAACCCATCCACGTTCTCCTCCTCTGCTCCTCCTCGCTGCCAGGGCAGCAGAACACCACACCTGACTGCAGCAGCTCAGGGGCTCCAGCCTCTGCTGCTCCCGGAGCTGAGCCAAGAGTGATGACCTGCATGAGAGGGAAGAGCCCCACCCACGCTCCAGCTGTGGGCACCACATCTCTGCCTTGAGGGAAGCCAGACTTCTCCCTGGTGCCAGGATGTCAGGTCTCAAGATGGCAGCAAGACAAAAACCACACCATTTTATTGGTTATTCCCAGGGAAACTTCTCTGCTAGGGCCTATTGAAAAATAGGAGTATTTTTGTAACATTGCATATGCCAGGAAATTGTCTATTTCTCCTCCAACTGCTGTTTCAACTGTTAAGCACCAACAGCAAAGCTTGCAAATTGCCCAAAACACCAGAATCTTGGCTGTTTTCTTGACTGAGGTCCTTCCCAAGCTGTGCTCCAAAAGATGCGAGCACACAGTGTATCCCATGGCAATGCAGGATGAGATCATTATGGCAGCTGAGGAGAACAGTGGAAAATTTTAAGGCCAAATGCTTTGCAAACATTAACCTTTTTTATCAGCTGTGCCCAGGAGCTGTGGCCACGGGAGCCAGGTCCCTGCTGTGCTGGGCGCTGTGCAGACACAGGATGAAAGGACAGTCCTGGATGCAAAAGAGCCTCAGCAGACAAAAGATACAGATGGTGGGACAGAAGGAAAACACATGGCAAGTCCTCCAACAGTGCTGTTGCATAAGGGGCACCATTTTTCAGGAGATCCTAGACAAGCACTGCTCAGGCACTGGTGCTGCCCCAAGGCAGCAGATGGGCGATAGGGAGAGGCCCTGCTGCCTGTGACCAGCAGGAATGCTGCTAGGAAAACACCAGTAAGAACAAATACCACCTGGAAACCTCATCAGCTACCAGATCAACAGCTCCCGAGCTGGGCAAGGGCTGTGTGCAGAGAGCAGAGACCAGAAATGCAGCTGTGAGCTACTGCCCCTCCTGTGTCCCACAGCTCCGGAGGGCGCAGACATCCCTGGCACCTCCAGCAGGCTGCTGGCCCTGTGGCTTCTCCTGCCATCCACACAACACCCTGCCAGCAGCCCAGAGAGGGATCTGCCTCAGATTTGAAGCAGATGCAAAAATGAACGTGTTTCTTCAAGAAGCTGCTGTGGTCAGTCCCAGGGCAGAGTGCTGTCAGAGCATGGACTTCTCTCCAAGAGATTTTCTGCCAGGAGAGGAGGAATTGGATGGTTTGAAACCAGGATGTGTGTGGGATGAGCTGGCAAGTGCTGGAGACACAGGCCAGTTATGCAGGTCATTCCACATGAACATCAATGACTACTTCTGTAATATCACACCACCCTAAGGCCAGACACCTCTAACCACCAGGAAACACCCAAATTTGTGAGTGTGTCATGGCTCACCCAGCACATGACCTGACCTGTCCTTGCCCAGTGCTCCTTCTCAGGCCACTGGTACTGCAGGAGGAGTGAGAGACTCCCACATTCAGGAAGGAAGGAGGCTGTGCCCAGGCCAGGTGTCCTCAGCACCCCAGAGCATGCTTGTCTCAGGCTACACAGGACAGCAGCACTGCAGAGACCTGACACTGCTTCTGATTTATTTTAGGTTTATTTTATTTGACTGTCTGTGAAGCTGGGTGCTCCGGACGGGACAAATGACTCAGGACCAAACCCACACTGCCCTGAACCTAAAAACTTTGAACTGATAAAAACATATCTCTGCATCACGGAATGGGTGGAGCCTGAAGCTCCACTGTCCCTGGAAGTTATTGCCAGCATAAATATGGAGCAGTGGATGCTCTGTCTTCCTGACCCTCCATCCCATCACTGCAGCTGCAATACCAGATGTGCAGTGCCTGGGAGGAGTTTGGAATCCCAGGTTCTTGGAGTTGTGTCACTGCAGAAGGATCTCAGCAGCCTTATTCATTTGCAAAAATTCCCAATCTTCCTGGCTCCAGAGCAGATCTTGAAAATGGATTTTAAAACACAAACAGGAAATACCTTCATTTTTCTTAGCAGTTTAAAAACGTAGCAGGAGCATGATTTTGAGCCTGGCTCCAGGAATGAGCATTTGCATCTGGCAAATCATGAAAAGGGCTCAGTTTGTGATCAAGCAGAGCCACACCACATCTGTGAACTCTAAATACATGTCAAGACACTTGTCCTCTGGTTGTACAGTATCACTGGATTGACAGGACAAGGCAGAATGGCATTAAACTGCCAGAGGGCAGGGACGGGTGGGATACTGGGAAGGAATTCTTCCCTTTGAGGGTGGGCAGGCCCTGGCACAGGGTGCCCAGAGCAGCTGTGGCTGCCCCTGGATCCCTGGAAGTGTCCAAGGCCAGGCTGGATGGGGCTTGGAGTACCCTGGGATAGTGGAAGGTGTCCCTGCAATGGCAGGGGTGGGATGGGATGGGATGGACTTTAAGACCCCTCCCAGACAAAACCATTCTGGGATTCTGTGATCCACCCCTGCCATGGGCCATGTAGGATGAGCACTGGACCTCCAATCATCCAAACAACTTAAAACTCACTGCACCCTCTGGGCATGAGGGGGAAACGGGCAGCACCTTCTGTGTCATGTCAAAGGATGGCACAGGGAGTATTTACATCACAGTTTCAGATAAGGAACTGATTTTTTGCTCAACATTTAATCACAGTTTTACTATCCTTGGTAAAGGAACAGCAAGTTCCCTCTGTATCCTTGGGAGGCTGCCATGCCAGGGTTTCCCTCTGCCTGCTGTGTGACCTTCCACCTGGACACCTTCCCATCCATCTCCATCCATCCCCAAGACAGCACATTTCTCAGAACTACTCAGGACACTTCAACCTGCTCAAAGAAAGACCTGGCACTGCTGGCAGGAGTGTATTTTGGGGCAGCCCACTGTGCACCTGCATGCACCAAGAGCCTTTGCCCAGCACAGTTCACTGCTATTTGTGCACCAACAGGCCTGGACATGCACAGGTGCTCTGGGGACACACGCCAGACACCAGAGTCTTGAATTCATTCCTGCATTTTCTCTCACAGCCTTAAACCACCTTCTGAGGACAAAAGGCAGCAAACAAAAGCATGACAGAGCTGGTAGTGTTTACACACTGCCAATAAGCCACAGAATGTCACAGAGCAGGTGACACACTGTGAGACCTCCCAAGTGACTCTCCTGGCTGTGATCCCTGCTGGGACTGACCACAGAAGGAACACCAAAGCCAAGGGACATGACTTATCCATGGCTCACGGCTACTCAATGACAGAGGTGGCAAGGGCCTAGCACAATGACAGCCCCTGGATTCACCAGTTTCCACCCTTCTGGCTCAAAGGAAGATCTGAAGTTTTCATAGTGGAAAAAGAAAAAATTAAGTCATGAACAAAACACACAAGTTTTATTATTCCTGGCTGCCAGTCAGGACCTTGTGTTATATAAAAGAATAATAATAAAAAAATCAAAATTTGTGGTCTACATGTCAGTCTGGCTTTTGTTCTGGAAGCCTGTTCAGTTCTTCAATGCTGATAATTACCCCCACATCCAGTCAAGTCACAGAATGTCCTCAGTAATTAATCCAAGACACAGGCAGCTAGGCAGCAGCTTGGAGCAGCATCCTCCTCCCAAGGAATCCCAGCTCTCAAAGCAGAACTGCCGGAACAGACACCCAAGGACCAGCCAAGGGCCAGCAAGGGCTCACAGACTGACCTCACATCAATATCCAGATGTTTTTCCAAGCCACCAATGAGCAGAACTGTTGTGATGAGCGCAGGAAGGTGTGTGAGGCAGACAATTCAGCCACTGCCGGTGTCTCAGTGGTACAGGCAGGCTGGCTTGCACTGGATGAGTCCCCAGGGACGCCGTTCCCCAGAGCCAGCGGGGATTTGCTCCACACCCAGCACTGCCTTTCCTCTGAAGAGGAGTGGCTTCCCACAACCAAAGGCAGATCTCCCAGAGGATGGAACCTGGGATGGGAACACTCTGTCCACAGAGGCTGAGGTCAAACCTCTGTGTTTGTCACCAAGCCAGGGGCTCCAGCTGAGCCACATGCAGGTGTGTTCCTGCCTCTGTTCCTGCCGGACACGGGACCGAGGTGCTCTGGGTCACCCGGCTGCTCCAGGATCCAGGCCCGTGTCCATCACCACCCTGGTTTTGTGCTGCACTGAAAACACAGCTGGCAGCTGCTGCCAGCCCAGAGCAAACCCCGCGTCAGGAGCAGTGGGACAATGCTCCCAAGGACTCGTGTTCCTTTCGGGAAGTGCAGCGGTGTCGTCAGGCTGCTGCACGCTCTCACTACTGCCAGGACAGCCTGTTCCTCTGACACAGACCACAGCTTTGTTCTGGGAATTGTTTTGGACTCCTGCAACAGATCTGAACGTGCCTCAGCCTCTGGGTTCAGCAGATGGATGCAGAGGGTGGTGCCACATTTCACCCCCTGCACCCACAGCAAGGACATTCTGCTGCCAAGCTCTCAGAGCTCAGCTCCCACCAGGGTCAGCACCTGAGATCACGGCAGGAGTCACTGCTCCATGCCCTCCACACACCTTGGATCCAACCCCTGGTGTTTCCCAGCCAGTCCCCTTCTCAAGCCCTCAACAATGAAGAAGAGAAATCAGGAAATTTTACTCAGGAGAGACACAAGACCAAGCAGATGAACAAACATAAGGAATTCACAGAAAAATTCCAAAAATACAAGAAGGGGGAACACAAGCATTGAGGAAAGCAGAATCTTCACTGAGGAGCAGCAGCCCAAGACCTAAGGCAGCCACTTGCCATGAAACTGGAGCCTGGGTGCCTTTTGTAAACAGCCATAGCCCTGACTCTGCCTTTTCACTGCTTTTTTGGAACCGTTCCATTTCTGTAAAGTTTCGAAGCCTTAAAAATTAAACCATTCTGAGGGTACAGAAGCGCTGGAGATGTTTTCCACCAGCCCTCTCCAACTGCATTGTAAACAATCGCTTCCTGCTCCTGTTGTGCAATGATTCAAAGACAAAAACAAGCCGTATTTACTTTCTCCAACAGAGTAATTCCAGCCCTGACCCAAAGCAACTGCGGGGGCTGCCAGGCCTCCTCCTCCTCCTCCTCCTCCCCTCCTCCTGGCTCAGCTCTGCAGCCCAGTCAGCTGAGAGAGCAAAAGGGCAGAGGAAAGTACAGAGAAACAAGGAGCACTTGCAGTTGCCGGCACCAAACTCCCTCACCCCCTCTGTCCCTCCTGGGCTATTTTAATCCTGCTTTCTTTCAACTGCTCTGAGCCTCAGATTTTGTTTTCCTTCTGGCGCAAAGAAAGTCTGAGCAATCCACAAAGGCAAACCAGTCTCGTCTTAACCATAATAAGCTGATTCTCACCAGTTGAACAGTAGGTAGTTACTAAGGGGCTGATTTAGGACTTCACTGGTTTTAAGACACAGCTTAGGAGAACACAGCAGGGTCCCAGCAAGGATCCCAAGCTCCCAGGCTTCGGCTGGTTCTTGTTTGTGCGTGTTCCCCTGGCTCGGTCCTGTGGCAGGCGAGGGCTGGGTAAGCATTCAAGGCCAGAAGGGTTGTGCCAATAAAATACCAAATATTTACAGTTTCCAAGAGAGCAGCAAGGGGCTGGATCAGCAGTTTTCAGCAGGCAAAAGCTCCAATTTTAAAACTCATGTAGGAAACGCCCTCACCTGCATTTGGACAGTCTCTGGCACAATATGAGGGTTTTTTATGGCATGAAAACACTCCTTTCAGCATTATACAGCGAGTAAAGCTCAAATGCTACCCCCTCCCCAGGAATTTAACCTGCGAGAAGTACACACCTCTCTGCGCCAGCTGGCAAAGGTCAAGGGAAACAGCACTTGGTGTTTCCTCGGATTCCGCTGTCGGGTCTGGAGATAAAAATCTGGGACTTTCTACAGTCACCTCCTCACCCTTTGAGCGTCCCCACCAAGCACCTCCGGCAAAGGGTGGGGGATGTGAGCACTGACTGCTCTGTGTCCACAGCCGTCACCGAGGGCGTGCGACACCCCGGGACAACAGCCGCCCCAACGCCGCCGAGACGGGGAGCGCGGAGGGCGATTTCTGGGGAGGCCTTTGTGTTCTGACAGCCAAAAGGGACACCCGGCCGCCGCCCTCGTCCCGGGCAACCCACGGCGCCTTGCGGCCGCCACCGCGCCCCGGCGACGCCGGTGCCAGGGAGAGGCGGCGACAGAGCGGGCACGGCCCGGGGACAGCGCGGGCACGGCCCGGGGACAGAGCGGGCACGGCCCGGGGACAGAGCCGCGCTCGGGCCGGGCGCGGCGCGGCCCCCCCGGCCGGGATGACATCACCGCGCGGCGGCTGCGG
>NW_024367361.1:45772-137539 GCF_014805655.1 Passer montanus
CCGGGCGGGGACGCCCTGCAGGGCAGCACGGCGGGGGCGGCGCGGGGCAGATCCGCACGTCCCTCCCTCCCGCCCGCCGTCCCTCCCGCGCGGGCGCTCCCGGCCGGTCGCGGCTCACCGAAGGTGCGGCGCTGCTTGAAGGGCCGGTCCGAGGGCATCGCGGCGGGACCGGGGCGGCACCGGGACCGGGCGGCTCCGTCTGCGCTGGGGCTGCGGCGGAGCGGCGCTGACGTCATCGGCCCCGCCCATGGGGGCGGGGCTCTGCCGGCAGGGCCCCGCCCACCGCCGCGACCCCGGGGCTCGGCCGTGAGGGGCCGCCATGGCCCGAGGGCCGCTCCGGGACACAGCCGCGCTGGGGCTGGAAGGGGCACTGCGCCAGCCCGTGCCACCCCCTGCCATGGCAGGGACACCTTCCCCTGTCCCAGAGTGCTCCCAGCCGTGTCCCGCCCAGCCTTGGACACTTAAAGGATGGGACAGCCGCAGCTTTGCTTGGCACCCTGTGCCAAGCCTCACCACCCTCACAGGGAAGAATTCCTTCCCAACATTCAATCGAAATCTCACCTCTTTTAGTCTAATTCCCTCTTGTCCTGTTGCTATCTGCCCCTCTCTTTTTTATAAGCCCCAACAGCTGGTGCCACGAGCCCGGCTGTGCCACAGGAACACCGTGGCAGAGCATCCCCATTTCCAATGGGACATAAGGTTTATCCAGAGGTGACCCCGAACACGAGCGTTTTTTCCAGTTCTGATGGAGCAGAGTACCTGAGGGCCGTGCTTAAGGCAGCAGAAGTACACCCGGGCTGGGATTCCAGGAGGTGCTCAAAGCACAGAGGTGTCCGTGACTCTGGCCTGCCGTGGCAGCCTCTGCACATCTTGACTCAAACATCTTCCAAGGGTCACCGCCAGCTCTGGGCAGCAAACGTGGCTGTTGTGAGCAGGGCGGAGGAGAAGGAAGGATTGTGTGGGGATGAAGCCACAACAGCTCAGACACAGATTCCAGCCAACAAACCTGGACATGAACTACTCTCTCACAGATGCTCTGACATTTGCCATCCCACATCTACCCCGGTCATCTCCCCACTAATGAGCCCGTTGTTTTCCCTGCTGCATTCACAGCTATGTGAATATATTAAAGCCTGCAGCATGACTGCAAATAGGGCAGCTATTTCTGGAGCTGGTAAATGAATCAAAAACAACTGCAAACAGAGCGTCAGTGTTTCACCAGGTCTAATCTCCCTCCTCACTGCACGCCACAACAGGAGCTGTATCGTGCAGAGCAGTGTCTCATTGTTACAGTGAACTGGCACAAAACAGGAATGAACACAAAATGTTAAAGGATTAAGTACAACCTTGGTAAAAAAAATACATTAGAGATGTGGTTTTGAAAGAACTGCTCTGATTATTGTGTCACCAATTTAAACAAATATATATTTAATGAGAATTGAAGGAATTCTTGTTTCGTTATTGAGTTTACCCAAGAAAGAAAACACTTTCATGGCCAATATAATATATAAAATATATATTTTTCTTGACCAAGCAGTAGTTAAACAAGCACATACTGGTAAGGAAGTATAAACTCTTCAGATTCACTTTCATAATTAAGACACAAGTAGAAATATTAATCTCTGATATAGGTCCTGTTTATCAGAAAATACTGAAGGGAAAGCAGTATTGTTGAATCAGACATGGCAAGTGATGACCCTTACAGACTTCATCCTCAGCAATGGGACTTGTTACTATTGCTATAAAGTGTGAACCTCTTTTCAATGAGAGGAATGTGAAAATCCTTCCAATTTAGTGATGTGGCCCCTGGTTTTATCCATGCAGACCTCCTTGCAGGACTGGGGCCATAATTCCACAGAATATTATTCAGACACCTGGAAAGGGAGAAAAAACTCCATTTCATAGGAGCTCTGGAGCTTCTCAGCATGTTAGTGTACTTCCAGAAATGGGATGTGGATCAAATAAGTTTGATTTAATTTATTCTTTCTTCAGCCCTCAGCTTCCCGAACCATTCTGCAGACATAAATGCCTCTCTTGCCTGGTCTTACTGATGTCACTGGCAAAAGTAACTCCTCATTTAAGGAGGTGCATTTCAGATCCAACCCCCCTCTCCCCTGATCAGTCAAAGGTTTAAGGCACCAGCGAGGTGTCCTAACATGACCTGGAATCAGCAAGGAGCTTCCCACATGTCAGCTTTCCACAGTGCAGCACCACTGACAATGAGCACTCCTGGATCTTGTGAAACCACGGCAGTGAGGGAAATCTCCTGGAAGGAATTCTGTAATCCTGGTAAAGAAGCGTATTTCTGCCAACAGAACTGCGTTGATGCTCAGGCTCCTGCTGACCAGGGCAGTGTCCGAGCTCCTGCCCCTGCAGTCCCAGCTGCTTCTGCTTCTCCTGCAGCTGGGTCCCAGGAGCTGCTCTGCTCACTTCAGCCCAGCCTCTCTTGGTGTGAGATCTTTGCCTTTGTCCCCTAGAGAAGTAGCTAAAACAAGATCAAACATAAATCACAGACTGGTTTGGCTTGGAAGGGACGTTAAATCAGTTTGGGAAGGATGTTGAGACACTTGAGTGCATCCAGAGGAGGCAACGAGGCTGGAGAGGGGCTGGGAACACAAACCCTGTGAGGAACCCCTGAGGGAGCTGGGGGTGCTCAGCCTGGAGAAAAGGAGACTCAGGGGTGCCCTCATCACTCTGCACAGCTCCTGAAAGGTGCCTGTGCTCAGCTGGGGCTGGGCTCTGTCTGCAGCAGCACTGACACACCCAGAGCACACAGCCTCAAGCTGCACCAAGGGAAATTCAGATTGGATATTAGGAAAAAGTTTTTTACAGAAAGAGTCATGAAGTTCTGGAATGGCTTCCCTGGGAGGTGGTGGAGTCACCATCCCTGGATGTGTTTAACAAAGCCTGGATGTGGCACTGGGTGCCAGGGTTTAGTTGAGGTGTTAGGGCATGAGTTGGACTTGATGATCTTGAAGGTCTCTTCCAACCTAGTCATTCTGTGAAGACTGTAAATCTCATCCAGTCCCACCCCTGTCCACACTTTCCACCATCCCAGGTTGCTCCAAGTCCTGTCCAACCTGGCCTTGGACACTTCCAGGGATGGGGCAGCCACAGCTTCTCCGCGTCCGGTATGTGAAGGACGCTGTCATCAGCCACCTTAGGCAGGGGAGGAGTTACCTGGGAGGGCTCTGGAGCCAACACAAATCCACAGGAGGTGACTACGAGCTCAGCTTGTACAGTGTTACCTCCACTCCTGTGTCAGAGCCTTGTCTCAGCAGAGGCAGCACATCCTTGGGTCTCAAGTGCTGCCCTTCCCAGCCCAGAGCCATGCCCCAAACTCCCTTTCATTACCTTGTTAATCCATCAGGGTTTGTTTTCCCAGTAGCAGACGTTTCCTCAGCCTTTGACAGGGATCCACCAAAAACAAAACTGACTTTTCCAAGACAGCAAACCAGGCCAGTCTCCAGCTCCAGCACAGAGCAGCTCCAAGGTGCAGGTGGCACAGGCTGCTCAGGCCTCCTGTGATCCTGGCTACAAAAAAGGACTGGAACCATAATGCTAATTGTTCTACTCTTCCTCAGTTTGGCAGTAGCTTCACCATACAAATAACCAGGCTCAGACTCCCGAAGCACAGGACCAGAAACTGAGCTCCATCCACTCTTTTTTTTGACCCTGTTTATGATAAAGTAGGAAAGTGAAACCCTCCCCTTTCATACATGGAAATTGCTGCCAGCTCTGTGACCCTCTAATGCTCCTGATCCAAAAAAACTTTAGTTTAGTTTATTAGTTTAGTTACTATTTAGTTTAGTTACTTTGTTCCATAGTAACTAAATGGAAATTGTTCTTCAGCTTCCTTCACCTCTTGCCAGTTTTAAAAATAAATCTGAATTAATATTGGGTGCTGGTTTAAAGGTGGCAGTACATGGCCTAAGTAAGGCCTTGCCAAGATAGATCTGACAAACTTCTTGACTCCAAACCCAGCTTAAGAACTGGGTTTCGTTCAAATTCCCAAGTATATTTAATGCCAGGCTGCTCTCAATCCTTGAGAAAAAACACCCCAAACCAACCCCCAACCAACCAGCACACAGCAGGAGCTGTCATTTCACTGCAAGTTTATGATCTCAAAACAACAGAAAATGGCCATGATCTTTTGTTTTGCAATAGGTTATTTATTACAGCTTGTTTTGAGTAAAACTAACACTCAGCACTCTCTGTCCCAAGGTACTGTGACACAAAGCTACTGGTAGGACAGCTGTCCTTAAGGAAGTGTCCAAAAGAATGCAGGACACAGCAGATTTTCCAAATGTTCAGAGAAGTAGCACTGCCACCTACTTGGGAAAGCCAAAATCCATAAGCAGGTCACCATCTCCAAGGAAATATTTCTCTGGGTTACAAACAATAGAGAGAGATCCCTGAAGTCACTTTTTTTTCTTCCTTGCCTCACTGTTCAGTTATTGCCCAGACTCCAGCTTGCTGGAGGTAATTTTTTTGGGAGGCAGCATTCAGCTATTGCAGATCACAAGCTTTATGTAAACTGCTGTGTATCAGGAGCTGCTCCCAAGGCCAGGCAGGATTCTAGGTCCTATTCCCTGTTTTGATGGAATGGCTTAAACCAGGCCTAGCGTAAAGGGAGAAGCAGCTCATGAACAGCAACAACCAACACTGAGTCACAGGGGCAGCTGGGACACTGATGATCCAGGGCTACAGACCCCAACAGGCATTTCTGACCTTCAGGGTCATGGCCACCACCTAGAAGATTAGACACAGTCCCAAAATGCATGAATGGGTCTGAAAATGCACAGAGAAAACCCTGAACATGCAGGTTACCCTGCCTGAGTCCTCACACATCCTCAAAGCCACAAGTGCCCAAGTCAACGCCAACATTTTTACAAAAATCTCCACAGCAGCACTCCCCAGCCCTGCTTTTTTTTTTTTTTTTTTTCCCCTTGTTCTTTTTTTCCTGAAGAAAAAGTCCACCAAAATAACCCCTTGAGCATTTTGGAGTAATCATGTAGGTTTTTGGGGTTTTTTTGTCTTTATTGGCATCAATTAAAAAGTACTAAAGGAAAACAGCAGATCAAACTGGCTGCTGAGCTGTGACAGTGTGAGACCTCCCATGGGTGGGCTCAATGGCCTTCCTTGGCCATGAAAATTCTGTCTGGAGCAGAGAGAAAGTGGCAGGAAAACACTACAACACAAGAGCCAATTGTGAGTGCATTCCACATGCCCTTGGGCCAAATCCTTGTTGAGAGAAAGCAACAGACCAACAAAAACAGTCCTAGGAAGGTTCTGTTTTTTGAAGAAAATCAATCACGAGAAAACTTAAAATCCTCAGAAGAAAAACACATAAGACAAAACCAGTTACTGGTGACACTTTTTAATTTCTTCTGGTCAGACTTTTTTGAAGTAAAACCAACAGAGTAAGACAGAACTAGAGGTCAGGCAGTCATATTTACAGCCATTCAAAA
This sequence comes from Passer montanus, assembly GCF_014805655.1. Classification (NCBI taxonomy): domain Eukaryota; kingdom Metazoa; phylum Chordata; class Aves; order Passeriformes; family Passeridae; genus Passer; species Passer montanus. The sequence goes on from NW_024367361.1 coordinate 51,244, forward strand.
CTAAGTGTGTAAAGGCAGAGCTCAGTGGTGAAAGAAGCACAGAAGCATACAAGGAATAGTATTTTTGCGTTATTATTAGAATTTTATTATATTATCTTAGCCATTAAAAGAAACTGTTGCATTTTATACTGCCCAATTCCAACTCACCAGCTCCCACTCAAAACGACTTGTGATACAAAAAGCGACATTTTTTCTGTTTGTAGACAACAAAACCACCTGCTTTAATTTTCCCAAACCTTACTGAAGAGTCACAGCACAGTTAACACTAATGCTCTATCCTTTACCATTAAATAAAAAATAAAACAGGGAAAATAAAACAGGCAAAGGGAAAAAACCAGACTGAGTCAGTGTAATCATTCAGTTGGATTCTGGATCACAATCAGGAAATAGTCTTTATCTGGAGAGGAAAAAAAAAAAGAAAATTATTCTTTCACTGCTGGTATTTGTTCACAGAAATAGTAAGTTTCAACATTTTTCACATCTCTCTGGTGTGCTGTGGGAACTCCAGAGCCTGCCATTCATTCTCAATGAGCAAAACATGCTCCCAAGTGTCAGGTCATTTATTTTATGGGTTTTACTGAGAAAAACTTTCCGCTTTAGAAACTGCACATTCCCAAGGTAGCTGAATTTAACCCAGTTTGTGCCAGGAAACTACAGTAAGTGGCATGTGCCACAGTGGTGCAAGGTGGTCCCTGCCCTTCTCTCACAGGCACACGGGGGGCTGCAGCTGTTTTTTCTGGAGCAATGCTTATTCCTCTTTCCATCCTTCCTGTGGAAATCTGAGGCTGCCTCAGCATGAACCAGAGCCTGTGTTAAGATCTGCCCTAACCATGCCTGCCATGGGGAACTGCCATCCTCTGCTTGGCCTCTCCACCAGCCCATCCCAGCAGGGAGCACGCAGGGACAAGGCTGAATTCCTGCCACATGAGAGACCTGCACTCATCTTGCCAGTTTGGAATTTAACAAAATACTGAGAATGTTTTCTGAAAAGAAAGTTGCTGCTGCTGTATACCATGATTCATGATTACAGCTACATTAGTGTGCTCTAATACATTTACCAGAACTGGAAAGTCAGGACTGTCTTGTTTTATCACTCAGTCCACACTTCTGAGTGCAAATTGCTCCCAGAATGTATTTCTTTCCAAATCCTAGGGTTTTATACTGAAAAACGAAGCATGTGAGGGTGCAGCACCCTCTCAAGCATTATCTAATACTTGGTACTTTGATCTACACAAAATGAGGGAAGGGATTTGCCACATTCAAACACGACAAAGGAAACTTAGGTCAATGATAAAAGCTTTCAACTCTCCAGAAAGTAGAACAGCTTCTTGGAGAGAAGGAAGAATCCAATGTGAACACAAGCAGCAGGCAGACTCCTTCCAGGCTGACAGTGTCAGTCTCAAGTCAAAACCATCCTACTGGATTCCCAGAGTCCTGCTTTCGCCCTGCTCTCTCCTACCTGGAGCCACCATGATTTCGTTTTTCTTGGAGCGGATCCGCAGGAACGTGAGGTCGTTCTGGGGATCGATGTCCCGCACGGTGCTCCTGGCCTTCATGATGAAGCTGTGCATGAGGCCGGCGTACTGAATGGTGGTGGAGTTGTCTATGGTGCTCTTGATGGGAATACCTGCAGGAGAGGGACAGCAAGGCTCAGTGCCAAACCTCCAGAACCCACCCTGCACTGGGCATCGCCAGGTCCAACCAAGGCAAGGCACGGCCACTGCACCAGGGGTCAGGAGTGTTCCAGAAACTAAGCTACATCCACTCTTTTTTTTGACCCTGTTTATGATAAAGTAGGAAAGTGAAACCCTCCCCTTTCATACATGGAAATTGCTGCCAGCTCTGTGACCCTCTAATGCTCCTGATCCAAAAAAACTTTAGTTTATTAATTTAGTTATTATTTAGTTTAGTTACTTTCTTCCATAGTAACTAGAAGGCAAGAGGAAAACATGATGAAAAACAAGATATGAAAAAGCTGAGATGTGGGACCACAGGTGTACGTGAGAACTGTTTACCTCTAGTAGCACCAGTGCTTTACTTTTTGAGAGTTAGAAATAGAAATAAATTAAACAAAAATAATCATCTTTAAAGAAGAGAAGAAATACCAATGTTGGCAATTTTTTCTCCTGACTGGGGAAACTTTTTTTACTACAGAAAGGATCCCCAACAGCAGTTAAATGATATTGAGCTACACCAGGCTGGGATCAGTGATTATGGAGGACATCAGCTGCTGCATCACACAGCTCCAAGGCTGAAGCTCCAACGTTCAGCCCTAAGAGGAGGTGCAGTCCTGGGAGGTCCCTGGTTCAGTGATAACCAGCCTGGAGGGCAGACACACTGTTCAGCCAGAGCTTTACAGAGCTCCCTTACACTCTAGCCACCCATTAGATGGGTCTTCCCACCAAAAGCCAGAGCCAGTCAAACCCCAGCTCCTGGGTCAGAACACAGCACCCAGGTACCAAATTCTGCAGGGCAGAGCCAGGTGTCTGTTCCAGTAACTGCAGCTGCAGCACAGAGAGCACAAACCACTCAACCATCATAGAAAAGCAGTGAGCAGGAGCCAAGCTGCATGATCTGATCCTCTGTATATTCACATGTAGCTGCTGTCATCTTTTCTAAGGATTACTTCTAGGAAATATTCAATTTTTGGGCTGCTCACAGTGTATTGAGAGTGTGCTGAAGAAGTTGGCCTGTTGAACTCCAGACTCCACAAAGACACGACTTGCTGATGAGTTCCATGAGACCACAAGCACTAGACAGTGCTACAGAACTGGAGTCTGCCAGGCCAGCAGTGCTCTGGACAGGCCCAACAGCAAAATTTCCATCTTGTGAGAGCCTCAGTGCTACTGAAGAAAGTTTTCACACACCCAGTTTCAAACACTGCCATAACTCAAGTATTTCAACGCTGTTGCAAATTATTTTAATTTATTTCCTAAAATAATAATAATGTGAGCTCCCAAAAATTGGAAACCAATTTCTTTTCTAGCCTGACTACTGTCTGTCTCCTTGGGCTGCAGGAAAACCTCTCCCAAAGCCAAAGTGTAAGCTAAGTGCAAGTGGTACAAGCAGCAGCCCTCAAAGTGGGTGGCTGGAGTAAGTGATGGGTCAGAAAATTGAGGCTGACACAGCACCTTCCGAATTAACCACGATGATTCCCTGCACTCCCTTCTGGCTCTGGATTCGCTTCAGTGTTTCCTCCACCTCAGCCTGCAAGACAAAGCACAAAGCAATACAGGGTTACAGGGTTACAGCTGCTCCTTGCCTCCCACCAAAGCTTTGGGATAGCAGGGCTGAACACGAAGCTGCACAGGAATGATTAAAAAGCCACTGCCTGTACTGGTTTATACAGCCCAGTGTCTGTACTTTGGTGCCACCTTTTCTGCATGACCTTTCCAGTTATTTTCCATCTGCCTGTTTTCTTCACTCATTTGTGATTATCATCCTGGAACTCCCCTCCCTCCTCCTCCCCAAGCCTCCTGCTAAAGGCTTGCAGCTGCAAGCTGCAGTCAGACTGCTACAATTTAGGTGTCAAACAAAAATCATCTTTGAAAATGGACATGGAATTTATGAAAAAAGTAGGAAAAAGATACAAGGTGGGTGCAAGATGACCTTCCCTTTTAGCAAATGAATGCCAAAAGCAATTACAAACAAGAGAAGTGAGGGGGAAAAACTATGAATGAACATTCCCTGTTTGTAATTCTGATTTGTGCTAGGATGGCTGCAAGGCTGTAACCACTGCCAATAATTTACAGCTTAAAAAGGGACAAATGTAAACACAGGCCAAGGCAATAGTCCTTTGTCTGCTCTATAAAAACCATTAAAGGAGGTTACAGTATCTTCTGCACAACTTTCCTGCTACAAGACACCCATCTAAATATAACTATGGCATCTGCACTAAGGTGAGAAACCCTTGCACCTGAGCTGATTTCCACAGCTGGATGAGTACTTGGCATTTTTTATTCCCATTAAAGGAATCAAAACCAAGTAGCATCTTTCAGATCCTGCAAGGCAGAGTCCCCCAGAAATGGTTTAGGAGGGGAGACGAGAATCACCTGAACCAGAACAGGTGAGATCTTCAAGGGGCATTTGTCCAAGGCTGTGTTCCCTGGGCACCCTGAGCAACCCTCTCCACTTCCACAGCAAGCGGGCACAAAGATGTGACACGCCCTGCTCCCTGGGGAGAGACCTTGTCCAACAACAAACACAGCACAGCACAGCACCAGCTCAGCCCCAGCACCACCAGCACTTTCCTCAGAGTGCTGCTGGTAACACAGCCTGTGGCTCATAAGGGATGGCAGCCCCCAAGCTGCTCTTTATGAAGCAGAAGATTTTCTGTGTGATCCAGCACAGCAAAATTCAAGTATTTTCAACAAAACTCTTGGTTATTTCTGAATGCTGGACTGTTCTCAAATGGAATACAAGGGAAATTAAACAAAGAACAAATGAAAGGGTGTACAAACGCTGGGAAAATATAGTGGCAAAAGGTTAAATCTATTAGGAAATTAAGATCTGATTTCCCAACTTCTTACTAGCACTGTTTAAGTCTTGGTTAAATACTTTCCTTCACAGGACCTTAACAAACCTTTTCAGGTGCAAGGCAGCATCCATAAAGAAGGATACTGGTTCTTAATTTACTCTTAACACCTTCAGCTGGTCTAACTCACAGGTGGGTGATCTGCTCTGACACAGCTGCTGCTGTGGGAAGGTCCTGCTCCTCCAATTCCTACGCTGGGGCTTGTCCAGCACCTCCACGAGCCAGTGCAGCTCACCAGACCAACAAAAATAGTACTGAGAACAAAATTACACGTTTAATTCATTAAACACACAGTCCCCATTTTAATGAAGGGCTGAATAACTACAAGAGATAGCACATGGAGGAGGAGAGATGCACTCTAGAAAAGGAGAACAAACACTCCCTCAACACCATTTTGCTGCTAAATACCCTCTGCTGTATGTACAACACCAGCCTTTATCTTCCTGTTTTCGTCTGGAATAACTGAACTCCTAGGTTTGCCTAAAAAATACATCTTATTAGAGAATTTCAATTTTCCCTCTGCAACTTTGGTCAGCATTTATTTCTTTACAAATCTCACATACATTTGATCCCCAGTTTCATCGACATGCAATAGCCAGCACCACATCTGAGCAGGGAGAAGCCTCCAACAGAATCACAACAGAACAAATACAGCCCCGGTTATTAAACATCCCAAACCAGTCTCTTTTTCCTGACTGCCTCCAGCTTTACGGATGTGCCCTGGCAGCCGTAGCAAATGCAGATTCCGCTGCCCCAGCACGGGGCCGGGCGGGTCGGTGAAGGCTGGGCCTCTGCCCGCAGTGACTCGGGGCCGGGCAGAGCCAGGGAAGCCGCTCGGAGGCAGCGCCGGGACCCGCAGCGCTCCCGGCCGGTGCTGGGGGACACGGCTGGGCCCGCCCGGGGGCCTGACACAGAACCGGACACACAGCCCAACACGAACCGAACCGGGCGCGCCCAGCCCCCGCAGCCCCCGCGGCGTCTCGCAGTGCCTGAGGGGAGCCGGGAGCGGCCCCGGGAGCGGCCCCGGGAGCGCCGCCGCTGCAGCCCCGCGGGCCGGGGACGCGCAGGGACCCCCGAGGGCGGCGCAGGGACCCCGCCCGCACCCGGACCCGCCTCACCCACCATGATCGAGCCGCCGCCGCCCCGTCTCGGCCCCGCGCTGCCCCGGAAGCGCTTGGAGCGCGGGGCGGCGCCGCTGCGGAGACACCGCCCCGAGCCCTCGGAGCCCCTCGGCACCGCACAAACCCCCCAGGCTCCCGGGGCCGCAGTAGGTCCCTCATCCCGCTTTAGGGCATCATCGTGAGAGCCCATCCTTCCAGTACAGGGACTTACAGGAAAGGTGGGACGAGTCTATTTACAAGAGCCTGGAGTGACCTGACAAATCGGGATTGGTTCACGTTGAAAGAGAGGAGGTTTAGATTCGAGATGAAGAAGAAATCCTTCCCTGTGAGGGTGGGGAGGCCCTGGCACAGGGTGCCCAGAGGAGCTTTGGACGCTTCTCTGGCAGTGCCCAGGCCGGGCTGGATGGGGCTTGGAGCGGCCTGGGCTAGTGGGAGGTGTCCCTGCCGTGGCAGGGCTGAAGTGAGATGGCCTTCAAAGGTCCCTTCTCAGCCGAACCGTTCTGTGATTCCAGGATAAAGGGCGTGGGGATTCCTTTCCCCCCAGAGAGCCACAACCCCTCAGGTGCTGCCGGAGCCCCGCGGGACAGGGGCAGAGCCCCTCCAAGCCCTGGTGCACCGTAAAGCCCTGGGACCCCCCTGCCACAGCCCGGGGAGCCGTGTCCGCAGGGTACAGGTGTGTGCTGCCCCTGCCAGTGAGAAAGGAGAGCTCTCAGCTCCCTTGGGGGAAGGACTGGGAGTGACCCACGGTCCGATGGCAAAACAAACACATCCAAGAACTGCATCCCTATAACCCCAGCTCTGTTCTACACACACAAGACCAGCACTTGGGACTTTCCCTCTGACCTCAGGCTCTGCTAAAAGTGAAACAGAGTCCCAGAATGGTTTAGGACCTTTAAAGGCCATCTCATGCCACCCCCTGCCAGGGGCAGGGACACCTTCTACTATTCCAGGTTGCTCCAAGCCCTATCCAAGCTGGCCATAGACACTTCCAGGGATCCAGGGGCAGCCATAGGTGGGCAGTTTGTGCCAGAGCCTCCTGACCCTTACAGGGAAGAATTTCTTCCTAATAGCCAATCTAAACCTACTCCCTACCAGTTTGAATGCTCCTTCTTTTGGGACCACAACCCTTGAATCAGCAAACACACACTGAGCTCACGCTGAGCTCCCACAGCAGTCACAGAGAGCTGGTATTGGGTGAAATGTAAAACTTGTCCTCATAGTGTTTTTAGATTTTTGTTCCCCTCTGAAAGCCAGGATTTGACACAGCAGGTAAGCTCACTGGCTCTCCAATCTGTCCATCTGCATTTTCCTTGGAGAAAATGAGATTTCTCCAATGAGCCCTGTCATTTGTGCACTGCTGGGCTGACAGGCTGAGAATTGAAATTGGATCAGGCACTGCCAGAGGTCAGGAAAAAATCCTTCTTTAGGATCCAAGAGATATGGCAGTTTCCTCTTCTAGGGGCTCTTTACAACTTTGCAACCTAATTCAGTTAAATTCTAATTTCTCTTACCAGTCCAGCAGCATTTTACAGCTTGGCTACAAGAAGTCATTTTGCTGTGGATTGATTTAAATTTTGGTTTGTGCAATGGTAAGATTTGGGCAATAGTAAGGTTGTGGTGGATAATTTGGGCAATAATAAGCAGCGCACAGCTGCCACAGACACCCAAACAAACATGGGTTTCTTTAAACAATCATTCCCATGCTGCCATGAACAAAGCCTCCAACACTCCCACCCAGGGCTGCTGCTGACATTAGCACCCTCATCATTAAGGCAAACAGAAAAAAAATCAGCGCAACTGAGATGTACATTTATCAATACACTGCATTGTGACTAATTTTTACCTTTTAAAAATAAACTTCAGATTTACGTGAAATACCCTTGTAGCTGTACTCATATAAAGCTGCTCAAAGCAGTGTCAAATTTTGGGTTTACACAACTTACTAGGATGCTTTTAAGTGGTTCCATTCAAAACTTGGAGGAAGTGTCTCCACACCAACCTCCCTGCTGCAGAAAAAGGCAGTTGTTATTGTATGTAATTGCCTGGCACAGAAAATCATCCTTGGGATTTGCTGCCCCTGACAAAACTCAGTTAACTCATCCTGTGGGAGCACCTGGGAAAGTCAGCAGAGAGTGAACCCAGTGGGAAGGTCTGCAGCAGGGAATATCACTCTCAGGGAAGGATGACCACTTTAGGGACCATTTGGCCAAACTGGACAGAATTAAGTCCCTGAGATAGGTAAATTTTGGTTAGAAGAGACCTTTGAGATCACCAGTATTCTATGACCCTAAGACCTGACGGGACATCCCTGTGAGCACTGAGGGAACTGGAATGTCACTGCAAAGCCCATCTCCATTATTTGGGAATGCTTGTGGCCATCAGGAGAGGTTCTCATGACAGGAAGAATTTCAATGCCACCTCCCCCTTCAAGGAGGATCAGGGACACTACAAGACTGGTTGGTCTCACTGGAGCTTTTCCCCGCTCCTTCGTGGCATTTTGCCAATCCAAACCACTTGCAGGGGCATTCCTCACTGTTGGTATCCCTGCACCAGTGCTGCAATGGGATGTCACAGCTGTGGCTCCTGCAGAACCTCCCTCACCCCATCTCCCTCAGGCCTCAGCAGCCTCACAAGCCCTCACTGGCTCCTCAGGGCAGCATCCACAAGCACTAAAAATCCACAAATTGTGTGCAAAATCTCCTCTTCAATATCCAATGCAATCAACAAGGGTGGACGAGGTCTTGGGAAAGAACTGTTCCTGAAGAATCCCGGTGGAAGAACAAGTCCAGGCAGCCTGACCCTCACCCCAGGAGCACACAGACAATTCATTTCCATCTGGATATTCTGTCACACGTAAGGAATAAGGACCAGACCACCAGCTCTTTAAGTAGTTTTATAAAAGTATTTGACTTACTGAGATACAGTTACAGTTACCTGAGTATTTGAAATTACAATGCAAGGAAATATCAACAATGAATTTCAGTACAGTATTTTACAATCCAGTGCTGCTGATCCCAGTTTCTACATGAGTTCACTAGAGCACATATACACAAACAGTGATTCTTGGAGAAAATTAAAAGACACCACAAAAAAGGGGGCTGGAGATACCAATATGACAGAGTTGAGATTACAAATCCAGTGCAGCATGTAGTAAAATAAAATTTTTTAAAACCTCAAAAAAAAAAATCCCCTAACCCCCCAAACAATTTTTATTTCTTTCAAAATAATAAAAAGGTGGTTTTTTTTTTAAACACAAGCAACTGGATTTAAAAACCCCCAAACTTCCATACTAGATCAGATAAAGAATGTATTTACTGTGCATGTCATTAGTAAATGAACAGTTCCTGAGCTACTTGTAACAATAAGGCTTTGTTAATTCTCAGTAATTAATTTTCTCATGTCATTCTCATGAAGGAAAATTCTAAATAAAATTTATTTTAATACTTGGTAATTAGGATCAACTGACAGTTGCATATGAATGTACATTTGTGACATACTATGAATTTATGCAGCTCAGGTTGATAAAACAGTTGAAGCAGTGGGAGACAAATTAATTAATCTCTGCTGAAAATCTCACTTGTAATTCCAATCCACAAAAACCTGTTATCTGGGATAGCAGCTGCTCTGGGCTCATCCCTGTATTGCTTCACCAGATCCCCAGAAAGAACTGAAAAGTGCACCAGTGGCTTGTATAATTCCTTTGAACTTATACACAACATGCTGTAAAAATTTAACAGATTTGTTAGTATTCACAAGTCAAATGCCTAAGGAATCTGAACTTGTGCCTTCAGAAATATTTTCAATGTAATGCTGTGAAGTTGCTTTCAACTTTTTCTATTTGGCCCAATTTGATGTTTCACTGATTATTTTCCCCCTCAATGAATTCTTTATTCACAATATTTTTAAATAATATCTGGTGCTTGGAATATCCAGCCCCCTTTCTCCCATCCTGGTACAGCAGAAAAGACATATAAACATGCCATTTAAATTAAAGAAACAATGGAATAAGTGGAATCCTGGACATCAAAAATATATACAAGCAGGTATGTTTTTCCTGAACTAAACATTTCAACCATAAAAATATTCAACAGCCAAACCCTATAGAACTAGGGCTAAGGCTATTTCAATTATAACTACTCTTTATTTTAAAAATATAGGGCTGACAGCCTTTTGGGTGATATTTATACATGAACAATAGTTCTAGGTTCCCTACACGAATCGTAAAGCAATATGCAGAACATAGACTATTTTTCATAGCTTAACCTTGCATTATCTTGCTTAATTTAATCTCTCTTGTAAATATGTTAGATAACTACATTTCACTGTAAGAATTAATATAAACAGAAAATATATATAAGGCTTTTTTTTTCTCATGAGCTGTATAGTCATAGATCCAAATATTGTGGAAGTTGGCAATTCTCCCAGTCACACGTGAAGGTGAATTCTCATCATCAATGAAACTTGAAATGAGGGGCATTTCTGTATCATCAGCACCTCTCCCCAGGCTTTCCTTCAATTAAGCCTGACAAGTCCCACCCTCCTGCCTTCCTGAAGCATTTATCACTGAGCCCTGACACACTTGTGAAGTCAGTTAAAACCTGTAGTGTCTTGGTTCTTCTTAGACCTGAATCAGTTTTTCCCTCTTGCAGCTTAGATGGATACAACAGCAGGAAAGAAATACTCTTTTCCAGACTGAATGTTCAGTTTTATACTTTCCCACTGTCCTGTTTCAGCTCTGTCATCTGAGAGAGTCTTAAAGGCAACTCCTGGCCCAGTGCTCTGAGCTGCAGGTTTGCTTTAGTATGTGCTACATGTTATTTCAAGTGTCACGTCTCTCACTGTGGCTACAGCTCATTTCACTAGTGTCTGACTTCTTCCCTTCGGGGGAAGGGAAAGGGCTGACCAGACCCAAAAAGTGCATTCAGTCTAAAGGAGCAGTAAAATGCAAAATGTTATTGTAAACCAGAAAAGAATTAACAGATTCTAACAGGAAATAGCAGATGTTAATTCAACAGGAACTCACTACAAAAGTTACTAGCTGTAAGCAGCTTAGGGTGAATTAGCTTAGAAACCTCCCCAAAAACTTTAGTTTCAAACTTTATAGAACTATTTACTGATGCTCCAGTTTCCCAAAAACCTGCAATCCGTGTCTGAACTTTCTAATCCTCTTGGCCTCAGCCAGTCTCACACATCAGTTCATCCACAGAAATGATGAGTAGGATCATTTTTTGAATCCAGTTGTTTTGTGCTTCTTCCCGAGAGCCAAACGAACTCTTCGGAGCAAACTGACTGCAACATGTAGGAAAAACACTGAGGGTAATGTCCATTAACACTGCTGACAAACAGCCTGCAAACAGGAACCTCAATGGAATCAGTGCAATCCCAGCTGGGCTTGTCTTTTGCAAAACAAATGAAGTACCACAGTGTTAATATTGATTTCAAAGTTAAAACGTGTTACACAGCAAAAGCTCAGAACCCTTCAGAGGGCACAGAGCAGCGCTCCAACAACTTTGGGCAGGTGTCTCTTTTGCTGACAGGAACAGGATTGGGATAAACCAAAGCGAATCTATGCCCTGGATTTGTGCCACAGTTTGACATCCCCTTAACAGCAACTTCAGTCCAGCTGGCACGTGAGCAGACTCCAGGCAAGGAAAAACAGTCTGGCCACACTTGAGTTAGAAAAAGGAGCTTAAGGGTTGGAGCTGCTCATGGCATGGAGGTGGATCCAGGCTGGCTCTGACACTGCTGTTAGGAGGCTTAGGATGCTGCTGCAGCATTGCAGCTACCAATGAACTTCCCAGTGCATCAGTAGCAAAAATGCTACTAAAAAGGAAAGACAAAACTATTGTTAAAAATCTCTCAGTCATTAAGGACACATTCTAATTAATAAATGGTAAAACAAAGCAGAGCAGAAAGCTGTATTAAACCTCTACTTCAGTCATTAGTTGCTTGTAGCCATATCGGATTGCGCATTTGATTTCTGAAAGTGCTCAGTAGAAATCCAGAGTTAAGGTGGGTAACCTCAGGATAACATCCATTTATTTACACATTAGTACTGTTAAATAAATCCAAGTCATGTCTACTTTACAATGAAGTGTGCAACAAGCAGAAGAAGTGAAGCACATACATTGTGTTGGGTTCACATTCTTCAAGGTGCAAATTTCAGCTACTCTTGCCCAAATCCTTCTGTTTCTTCAATTGCAAATAACAGCTTTTCCTTCAACTGCTCATAATTTTTATATGGTGGAAGGTCTAAGCGATTGAAACTGCAAAATAAAAAAAATTAAGTACTGATGAAGAATTCAATAGGAACAAAAAAAATCCATTATGAATACAGGTGTTTGGAATTTTTGCTGTGGAGATGGATACTGGGATTTATACTGTGAGAAAAGCTGACTACTGATATAAATGTATGTATTTCTGAGGGCAAAGGTTAGTATTCAAGTGCTCATATAGTGATAGCTTTCATTAACTTTTCCCAGCTGGAGGAAAACCAATCTCTAGGTGGTTAATTAGAGTCATCATTCAGATACAAAATTTTCAATTTGTGTGGTTTTGCCTACCTGAAGAAAAGAGTAGAAGCGACCTTTTGTCTGGAAGTGTGTGAATGGGGCTATTTTACTAAGGAGTACAATGATAACAAAAGATAGTCCCAACCTTGTAAGACACTACTGGTAATGACTTTATTTGTTCAGTAATATGTTACACAAATCCATGGAATTCCCAGGGGAATCCATTCCATGCCACAAGAGCTTTTCAGAAGTTCAGCTACATACATACACAAATTCATTGGTGTAATTTGTGTTTGCTTTCACAGAGTCTCAACCATTTCAGCATATTACCCATTTACTAAAATACCACAGCAGACTGTGGTCACCAAAACCAGAGCAATAGCAATATTCTGATTTGTTATCAGGTATGATACTCACCAGGTATGACTTCTGGGTAACCAGTTTTCCTTTCCAACTTTTTCGATACAGAATTTTTGGGGTCCATTGCTCCCTGTAACAAATTCCAATAGACAAGGCATAGTCCAGCTACCTTTCTATCACTGTAACACATCTGAATCATGCAAGGCTTAAATAAAGACAGGATTACCATTATTTGCACAGAGAAGGGACATTTGTCTTACTCTACAGCTCTGCCTGGATCAAAGTATGCATGTGGAGAAATGCATCAATCTGAAGTGATTTTAGAGCTCAATAAATAGGCGTAAACATTCCTTCCATCTTTTTCCATCATAGCTCAAGTATATGCATGGCTTACAAAACAGCATTTAATATAGAACTCATTAAAAATGCCATAAATATATAATTAGGTTCTTTTTAGAAGTATCTCTGTTCAGCTACATAGTTCATTGGTGTAATTTGTGTTTGCTTTCACAGAGTCTCAACCATTTCAGCATATTACCCATTTACTAAAATACCACAGCAGACTGTGGTCACCAAAACCAGAGCAATAGCAATATTCTGATTTGTTATCAGGTATGATACTCACCAGGTATGACTTCTGGGTAACCAGTTTTCCTTTCCAACTTTTTCGATACAGAATTTTTGGGGTCCATTGCTCCCTGTAACAAATTCCAATAGACAAGGCATAGTCCAGCTACCTTTCTATCACTGTAACACATCTGAATCATGCAAGGCTTAAATAAAGACAGGATTACCATTATTTGCACAGAGAAGGGACATTTGTCTTACTCTACAGCTCTGCCTGGATCAAAGTATGCATGTGGAGAAATGCATCAATCTGAAGTGATTTTAGAGCTCAATAAATAGGCGTAAACATTCCTTCCATCTTTTTCCATCATAGCTCAAGTATATGCATGGCTTACAAAACAGCATTTAATATAGAACTCATTAAAAATGCCATAAATATATAATTAGGTTCTTTTTAGAAGTATCTCCTGCATTAGAAGGGTTATTAATACATACCCATCAGGTCAGCAAATCCTCCCACTGGCAATCTGCATGTTCCAGTCACAAATTGCAAGAGTCTCATCCTCTTCTCATTATCTATTTCTTTCACAAACTGAAAAACAGTAATTGAAATAAACATTTAGGGATAGATTCAATCTTCAGATTTTTATGTCATCACTATCCACAGATGAACAGTAATGTGGCTGCTGGGAACAGCTGGGTTAGCAGTAATAGTTTCTATCTGCACTCTGCAGGTGTGCTCAGTGTTCTGACCACTGTTCAATGAGCTGTGCTCTGTAACTTCTGCTGGTCTGAGAATAAAGCAAAATCTGCAAACCTGCCAGAACCACACAATCTGCCTGCTGGTCCTGGTGTAGTGCCTGTAGATGGTGTGTCTCTGCCAGTCATTCAGGTCAATTTCTTGCATTCCACAGAGAAGCACCTTTGGGGCAGAAAAAGGGAAATAAGCAGAGGAGTACAAATTTCCACTTTCCTTCTGTGACCTCGCACACAGCAAAAGAGAACAAAGGGACCCCCACTTAGCAGCACCTGCAATGATAGTGCACTTGGATTTAATTTTAAACTTCATCCAGAACTTCTATAAACAAGGACTGATTATGAAGTGGTTCAAAGACTGGTTCATGAAGCGTATTTGGAGAGGCCGCAAATTAGAGAGCATCTCTGTTGTGAAAAATGGAGTAATCACTTGCAATTTTAGGAATAAATTCTCCACTGTGAGGGTGGGCAGGCCCTGGCACAGGGTGCCCAGAGAAGCTGTGGCTGCCCCTGGATCCCTGGAAGTGTCCAAGGTCAGGATGGACAGGGCTTGGAACAGCCTGGGCTAGTGGAAGGGGTCTCTGTCTATGGAAGGGGGTTGGAACAAGATTATTTAAGATCCCAACCCAAACCATTCTGGGATTCTATGTAGACATTCAAGCCAGTTTATCTTCGCACAGCCACACAATTCTTCACTAGGGATGGGATGTTTTGTTTTGATGGTTTTACTCTTCAAATTGAACAGATGATTCAGAAAGTGTAATTTAGAGAGATCAAACCCAAACCAAGAACTTGGCCCAATGTATATGCAACCATCCCACTGCATATCTGGCTTTATCTCTCATTCTGTCATGTTACTCATTCTTTGAACACTGGCAAACCAAAGAATCACAAAAATAAAGCAAGAAATTTCTGCTGACAGAATCTTGGCATTTAGAAACATCTAAGTTGGCTGCAAAGAAGAAAGTTAAGGAAAACACATTAATCTAATACTATTCCATGAAGTTTCCCCCATATTTCCCATAAAACAGAGCTGTCAGCCTCAGTGAGTTCTGCTCCTCAGACGTACTGACTGAAGTTTATTTTATGTGTATGACCTGGATCCAGGAATAGCCAAGCAATCCTTTACCTCCAGTTCCTTTGCATCAAAATACTGCAAATACTGTTGTGGCAGTATTTCATTGAAGCCTTCAAAGAAAGCCTGTGTCTGCTCCTCAACACCTCGGGACAGTCTCCATTCTGCCACTAGCCTGGAAAAGAAGACATATCAAGATCATTTAAATGGCTCATGCTAACCCAAGTCCACATCTTTACCTATTTTGAGATGAACTGTAAGCTAAGTTAAAAAAAAAACATGGAAAGTCTCGAAAGTTCTGGGGATAGAGTACCATGTAATTTTATCAGCAGCCTTTACTCTGTGCAAATGATTGCATTTTTTATCTAAATTACCCTAAGTGTTCAACCATTCTGCTACAGAAGTATTTTGGACTCAAAGAGGAGGCAGCATCTCTTCACTGATTACATTAATGAGAGCACAGCAGTCCTGAGGTGTTTGAAGATTTTGTCTGATATTCTCCCCAGAAATCTCAGTTGTTATCCATGACAAGGTAAAAAACAAGTCAAGTTGTACTGGTGAAGAGCAGCAGGACTGCCAGCTTACCAAGCAGTGACTATGTCCATTTGGAAAGTTCCATATTTGTTTCTGTTAATCAAGAAACTTTGCTCTGTGGCAGAAACTCCACTCTCCATTAATAAAAGGGTGAAAAGCAGGCAGGACACCCGGAGAACCTGAACCCAGGGAGAAGCAGATATTATGCTGAATTCAAGCCTAACCTGTCAGGAGCACTGGAGTCTAAAGGAGAGGTGGCTATCTCACATTTCAGTCCTAGAAACTTGGGGGACTTAAAGCAGGACTTGGAGTAAGGCAAAAAAATCTGAATGAAACTGTAATCCAAGCTCTCCCTGGGTTCCCAGAACTAGGGAAGAATGGTTTTCTGCAGATCCTCCCTCCTGCCAAATGCCAGTATGTTTCTGGTGCAAACACCACCTCTTTTGTGAATCACTGAAATGTCTGCAGATTTCTCAAGTGATGAAAACAGAGCCCACTCCCAACTCCCTCCCCTCTGCCCATGGAAAAAGCCTTCACAGAACACTTTGTAACAAAGATAAAAATTCTCTGTGATTCAGTTTAGTTTGTGCCTGCAATGTGTGATAACTTTTTTTGCAAGCATGTCCTCCAAGCTTTTATGTTGAAGTTCACACCTTAAATCAGAGCTGCTGTACTGCTGCACACTGAGGAAGGAGGGGATACTTCAGGACAAAGCAGGTCACTGTTCACATGTTTATTCCTAATCACTCTTAGGCCCCTTCAGTCTTAATCTATTGCTTTAAAACATTTGGGTGCTGCAAATATGATCCCCACTTTATGACAATACAACCTATGACATCATTCAAAACACTATTACAACTACAAGACCAGTTCAGATAAAACTAATAGAATTTCCAAGTAACTTTGTTTTTTGTTGGGGTTTTTTTGAGAACATTTTTGGATGTTTTTGTGAAGATTCTTATTTTTCAATCTCTAAAACCCCACATAAACCAGAAATGGCTGGCTAGAACATCAGCAGGCTATAAAGCAATATAATTACAGTAATAAACAGATGTAACATTTCATTAAATATAAGACAATTACAATTCTTTTCATGGTATTCTGCTAAACTGAGAACTCTAGGAAAAAAGTGGACTTTCTTCCAGACATGATCTTTAGGAAAAGTGGATTTTAGAAACTTATTTCTATCAGTATTCCTCTTTCAAATATGAGATCCAAACACTTGTCACTTGTTGCCATCATCAGCAATTGCTCAACAATGCTTTAGATGACACAGACAGTCTTTTGTTGCTAGAACTCAAAGAAAGAAAATGACAGAGTATTTTAAAGTCTTCCCTTATTCTTACCTGATGTAGTCTTCTTTATTTTCCTCTGTGACCAGGATGTTGCTACCATTTGGCTTCAAATCATGGCTTTTGATTTCACCTAGTATTTCTTTATCAACAGAAAAAAACATTTCCAAGCCACATTCTTCAATATCATTCTCTCTGGAAGGAAAAAAATACAGTTTTAAATAACTGTTGAGAACTTGCACACAGCAAAGGAGATGAGCATGAAGAACCTTAAGGTAGGAGGTTTGGAGTTAAATAGTCAAGAAAAAGAAATGTTCCTTACACAGTAATTATGGCCTTGCCAGAAGTCCTGGAGTTTATATGTTGATTTATGCTTTTGGAAAGTGGAGAACAGCCTGTATATACAGAGGTTTTGATGATGGTTTTTCCTCCAAAATCCAGTGCAAAATCCAGATATTTATCCTAATCCATAACACAGCAATGCCAGTCTTGAAAACATGGCTGTGGCTTATTGATGCAATTGCACTTCTGAACTTCATCTTTCCAAAATATATGGTACTGCATGAAATTTTGGGTGAGGAGGGAAGGCTTCAGATGAAAGGCTGGTTTTATTTCATCATCCACCCCTTTTAAAATGAAAGCTACATGCTCCAGCTCAGTTTGGGCCCCGAGGTTTGGCAGATGACCTCTGTAAGTCCCCTTCCAAACTCAGTCAATCTGTGAAATCCTCAAACTTGTGGGAACGAGAAAAACAGCCCCCTGATACAAGTGGCAATGAATGCTTCCTGCAAAGTTATAAAACTTGCTTTTTTGTGAGGAACAAAATGATGTCTGTCCTGACAGACGTGGCTCTTCTCCCCTGTAAATGTGCAGTCCTTTCCTCAGGGGTGCCTCCAGCAGCACTACAGAAAGCAGGCCCAGCTACACTGAAGTTTGGGTCTGGACTGAGAGGACTCTGCAGCCCTTGGAGGTCTGAAGCTTCTTCTCCAATTTTCACATCCTTAAGTGATTTTTCAAAGGGGCAAAGCCTTTTCTGCACTCCAGCCTAGAAGATTTCTATACTACAGAAATTGCTTTGAATTAAAATGAAGGCACATTAGCAGCACATCCATGGAGTGCAGAACATACTACTCTGAAAACCAAACAAAATTCCTATCTCAATTCTTAAACATCTCATGCTACTTTCTCTGTTTGTCAGTATTTAATATGAACCTTCCAAAAATCACTACTACAGATGAAAATCTTGGCTTTCATATTTAGCTTTGCATTTCAAAACCCAATATATTCTCACACCTTCTATGAATTTTTCAAACCATGTTTAAAACTATTCTTAGTGTAAGTGAATTTGTAAGTGAAATGTTTTGTCTCGAGTCACAAGAAAGACTAATTTTTCTGCAAAATTGTTTTTACTATAGCCAAAGAAAAGAAATTTCCTCAGTTTGTCTTTTTCTTCTAATATATTTGTTAACATTTTTAACTGAAAGAAAAAAATATCAGTGTTACTGAAATAAATGGTGCACATCAACCACAGATTAAAACATATGGCATCCTCCTATGACAAAATCAGTACAAAATTACAATGCTTTAGATTGAAGGGGTTTTAAAAATTATTTCTTAAAATATCTGTAATACATAATTCCAAAATAATTGTGGTCTAGAAACTCCACATCTTTTTTACTTGCTAGTCTCTGGAGAGGAATTTGCAAAAGAGTGGAAGAGGAGGACTCCACAAGAGCATGGACAGAGAGCTGCCTGACCACGCAGCCATGGCAGGCTGCAGGTAGGAATGGTCTGAAATAGTTAAGCTTGGGGCAAAAATACCAGGACAGCCAGAACTTCTTTAAAGCATTAAATCTTCAATACCAACCTTGAAGTCAAATTGCAAGTGTGACTAACAGAAGAATTGTGTAGTATTAAATAATAAACTACATTTGTTAACTTCATGTTCTTGTAGCACCAAACATTTTGTTTTCTAACTAAACTAGTACTAGAGAAACATTAAACGGGTTTTTGCTGATTTCTTTTAATCAGTTATCTGAAAATTCTCAGTCAAATTTACTCAAGCCATTTTATTTGTAACCATGTTCAACACTGCCACATCTGTATGCCTAACTAGAATTAATAACAGCCAATAAAAACACAACACAAGATGCTGCACGGAATATTCAATGAACCTTCAGAAAGGCTCTGCATGAACAAATCGTTCTTTGTGTATCTAAAGTCACAGTAAAAATTCCACACTGCTCTGCAATGTTAGATTATATTTTTCTGTGGGGTTGTTAGTAATAGATTTACACCTACTTCCTGGCAGAAGTGAAAACCAAAAACATTACATTGCTATTTCAAGAACAAATGAAGTCAAACTCACTTTACCCAGATGAGAGAGTTGTAAAACTCTGGGTCAACAGATTCTAAATCCTTGAGTCCTACTGCCTTGTTTAGGATACGTTTATAGAATGGCAGAGAGAAACCAGTGTCAATGAACTTCCCATGGAACAAAGCCTGAGGAACACAAAAACAGACAAAATAATGCAAAGGATGCTTCAGTATTTAATATGACAACATTCTGTTCTCTGTGCCCATGAAATCTGACAGCCAAAGAATTAAAATATCCTGAGTACCATCACTGCCAATATGCTGAAGTAGCTCATACCAACAGGAGTTATAGACAAAACACCTGATATTGTCAGCTCAAAAATTGATTTTTTCATTATCCATCTGAGGGCACAGTATTTACTTACAGGAAAACTACAGGACAGACTTGCTTCCTGCTTTAGTACTTACCATGGCAATGAATCTCCCAATGAATCTGAAGTATTTCAGGTGGTCTGGGTTGATGTAAGAGGCTGGATTTATCTGCAAGCAGTAGTTATCTTTCCCTGCATATTCAAACAGGCAATACATGGGGTTCAAGACTTCATGTGACAACAGAAAGAACCACTCCCTGAAATCACATAAACAATAAAAACACATTTCAAAATAAATCACAGCAGAAATTACTGTAGCTAACTCATGTTGACTCAGGCCTCCTTCCCCAGAGAGCAGCTGGCCCACACCGACGCCAAAGGGAAACTACAGCAAATTACAAACTAAAATGCAAAGTTGCAATGACACACAACTGTCAGTAGCTTGGATAAAGCCCACTCTTATCTAAATGAGCACATTATGAGTCTACCATTGATCTAAACATCCAGGGCTGGGCAATGCCCATTAAAATATGCACTTCTCAGTTACATTCCAGTCAAGACTTTGAATTTAAATGTAGATTTCTGTTCAGTTTTTCAATAAACTCTACTTTGACATTAACAGTTAGTTCAAAGGCTCACTTTAGTTCAGTAAACTGCATCTCTTTAATCATGGAGATGATTAAAGTAACTCCTAATGCAAACTGAAAATCATTTTACACAGTTTTAAGACATGCAAACATCTCACAGAACTGCCTTCCTCAGATGATCCAAGCTAACGAATAAACCTCACTCCTCTTGGGAAAGCACTACAGTTCAGCACTTTGGGGAAGCCTTCACATCACCACTACCAGAACAAGTTATTATCTGCCATTTCAGTGTAGTTTACCTTGCCACACCTCCATAATCTAAACCTTCTTCACCAGGGAAAATAACCCATAAACGTCTCCGGAGATCCTGAGGGCTGAAGCTCATTATCTTAGTGAAAGAAAAACAATCAATTATTTTTTAAAAAACACCTGTAAGGACTGTTTAGAATTATTACTATTTTCTAACAAGCACTAGAGCATTTAATAATTTGGAAAAATTTTAATCAGGGTCTACAGACCTTAAGAAAACCTTAATGTTTTAACCTCAGGTGTACAGAGATTAATAAGAAATTTCACTCCTAATAATGCAAATAGAATTACTAATTTTTGGTTTTTTAAAAAACAATTACTCATTTTAAGACAACCAGACTAAGATCAACTTATTATATGTTTTTGTACGTAGCCCATGCTAGTACAACACATTGTGAAGAAAAATGCACAAACATAAGCACAACACAAAAACATCCTGAGAATGGAGTGCTGCTCTGCCCCAGCAGTCTCCTCAAAATTAACTCATATTTTAAATCATTTTGAGGAAAAAAAATCACCTTTTTCAGATAAATCAGTGCCAGAACTACATATTTTAGCATGATCTTGTAAGTGTGAATGCAGCCTAACTATTAAATTAGTTTTTTTTTGTTAGTCTGAATTAAAGTAACATTAGCAAGAGATCAAAGGTTCAAAAAAGACACGTGCGAATAAATTTAGTAACACTACTTTTTATGCCCATTTTCATGCCCATGTTTTAACACAATACCTGCTGAAATGAGTCTTCAAATAATGTTTTCCTGCTCACTGTGATCTTTATGTGCTGCGGCATTGCCAGTTGCTGAAAGGAAATTTTTTAGATGTGAAGGGTACAATCACTTGAAGTTTCCACTACTCAGTTTGGACTGCTATTTCTTGTATATGTTAAAGGGTACAGCTGAATTTCACCAACAGATATAAAACAAACCCAGCAATCAAGGTATCTGAATTGTAATTTAACCCAAGATCAAACTGGTTCCAATACTGCTATCTACAGTGACATGAACACACCTCCAGATGCTGCTCAGAACAGATTAAATACTGCACTCCTACAAGATATTGGAAAACATGAAGATCGATAACATCTTTCAGCTGAGGAAGGCTTTCTAGCCCAGAATTGATGAGACACATGAAGAACCTCTCCTGTGAGAAAAGGCTGAAAGAATTGGGATCATTCAGCCTGGAGAAACTTCAGGGTGACCTAACTGTGGCCTTCCAGTACCTGGAAGGGACCAACAAGAAAGATGGGGAGAGACTATTGACAAAGGCCTGGACAGGACACAGGGAACAGCTTCCCACTGCCAGAAGCAGGGTTTAGAGGGATATTGGGAAAGAATTCCCAGCACCTGTGAGGGTGGGCAGGCCCTGGCACAGGGTGCCCAGAGAAGCTGTGGCTGCCCCTGGATCCCTGGCAGTGTCCAAGGCCAGGATGGACAGGGCTTGGAGCAGCCTGGGCTAGTGGAAGGTGTCCTGCCCATGGCAGAGGGCTGGAATGAGATGATCTTTAAGGTCCTGTACAACTCAAACCATTGTGTGATTCTACTAATTTAATAAAAAATTAGAAATAGGCTATACTGCACAAAATTCCAAGTGAAAAACAAGGCCAGTCTCTGCACTATTTTCAAAGGATAATTCAGTGACTCTTGAAAACCAGAACATTTAAATCAAAGACTTTTTTCCTAAACATCAAGTTACTTCATCTCTTGATATAAGGAGCTTAGAGGACCCAGACGGACACATTGGAATTTGATGTTATGTTAGAGCACCCTGTGTGCACCACAGTATATCCCTGAGTGCCTAGACATGTCTGTTGCGTCACAAATGCCCTGCATTTTCTGCCAGAAGTGGGTATACATATAGAAAGTAAATCTTGTATTAACTCTAAGAAAACTACACCTCCATATATTTCTGTATTAACAGCAGCAAGAAAACACTATTCAGAAACCCACCACTTCAAAAAAAAAGTAGGGAAACTGATGTTTTCCTTTATTCTAAAACATTTTAAAGCCAAAAGTTACATCACTTTAAAGCGTACATGAGATTATAAATTTCCTGCATTTACTCCCTCCTAATTTAACTCACCTTTAACCTTAGAGTAGTTTGACTCCCTTTATTGGAAGGCACTGAAGAAGGCGTTCAAAGCATGTAAGCAAAGCCAAAAATGCAAGCAAATATTGCCAAAAAATTGTTCCATACCTGACACCAGAATCTGAAATAATGGACCTTGGCCTTGAAATCACGCACATAAGCTATCTGGGGTCCATTGTCTCTGCAACCAAAAGCAGGAAAAGAATGAATTTCCAAGTGTTTTTGTAACTGAAGTAAAAGCCTGCAAATGCATTAGTTATGCAGCTGTATGGTTTAGCTGGCTATCTAGTAACATTTTTTTATTTTGGGGTGTAATTTCTTGTTTTTAAGCTAAGAAAAATCTTCCTTTGTAAACTGTGGAATGCTTAACAGTACATTTAAAACACTTCCTACAGATTAACTGTAAAAAAAGAAGGGATGACATAAACAATAAAGAAGGGATGACATTCAATTAACTTGGGAGGCAAATTCTGGTTTCAACCTCATTCTGGTTCTTAAAAAAAAATCAGAAAAAGAAAGGGTTGGGTCTCTTTCAAAGAGAGAGACTAGTAACTCTAAGGAAGGGTTATGGTCACCAACAAGACAGATGCAGCTCCTCCATTCTCTCAAATCTCATACACTACGTGGCAAGAAGGATTCTGCACTATTCAGAACTCTGCCTTCTTCAGGGACTTGCAGTAAATGAAAAATTCCAGGTAATTAAGAAGCATTGCTCCATGTAAACCTTCCTGCCTAATAATGTAGTAAGATGAAAAAAATAAATATTTAAAAAATGATGTGTGCTAAACTGCACTTTTGAAACCTTAGTAAAATGTTAAGAACACTTACAGAGCAGACTTGCCCGTGCGGGGATCTATGTATGTAGTGGTTCTTCTATTGTGATCCACAAAATAGGGAATTCCATCCACTGTAAACCGCATTTCCCAGCCCTCTGGCAAGGGCTTCTCATTTAACTGACTGTGGATACAAGAAAATACATGATAATTGATCAACTGAATCCATTATGTCAATTGAGTAATACCCGAGACAGTAAACATCTTGGAAAATCTAGAACTTCTAGAGATTGAGAAAGTTTCCGCTTGGATTTATTTTAGCTTCCACCCCTGCCCTTCTAAATTTGCAGTCACTTCCCAATTAGCCCAAAATGACTGGTGAAGTAAACATTAGCTCATTTGCTTGCAATACCTTAAATAAAGGCAAGGAAAAACCTTAAGGGAAAAGTGTAAGCAAGGTTTATTGTTTCCTTCATAAATAACAGAATTTTATCTTCTAACTATGAGGCTTTTACTCAAAAACTGATATAATCTTAATAAGCAGCTTTTGGTACCTCATGCATAATCCCAGCAGCCAAAAATGTTTCAGAATGACAAAAAATAAAAGAAAATGCAAATACTGATCATGTGGAATTTTTTGCCAATTTCCAACTCAGTTTCATTATACACAAAAGTAAATCTCAATATATCTGAAAGACCTGAGTAGTATCACTGAAGTGCTCCCCAGTGGCTTCTCTCCATAAATACAATGTCCTGACTGTGCAGCCCAAACATTCTGTTGCTGGGCTGCTCCAAGAGTAACTGCTCTCCACAGCTGGCTGCTGCAGAGGTGAGT
This sequence comes from Passer montanus, assembly GCF_014805655.1. Lineage (NCBI taxonomy): Eukaryota > Metazoa > Chordata > Aves > Passeriformes > Passeridae > Passer > Passer montanus. The sequence continues at coordinate 75,271 of NW_024367361.1, forward strand.
GGCTGCAGCTGTGACCCCTCACACAGCCTTGGCTGTCACACTTCCCCTCCTCCACAGAGGACAGGTGAAGCTGCTTCAAACAGACATTTTCAGCTCAAACAGCAGTTGGGACTGAACACACTTCACCCTCAACTTCCTGCCTCCATTCCTTACCTCAAAGACTTTGCATTTACAGAGCCCAAAATAAACAGAACTGTAGTGTTTCTAGTAGTGCCTCGAGTTCTCTGTCTCCTTTATTCCTCCTTTTTTAAAGAAGTGTAAGGAAAGGTGCTACAGTTTTTTAGCCCTGTCCTTTTTCTGTCTCCTATCCATGCCTGGATGTGTCCAAGGCCAGGTTGGACAGGGCTTGGAGCAACCTGGGATAGGGTAAGTTATCCCTGCCCATGGCAGGAGGGTGGAACGAGATGGCTTTGAAGTCCCTTCCAACCCAAACCATTCTGTCATTCTATGACTCTGTGGGAAACAACCAAAGTCTTACTCAACACTCTGCACCATCCCATCATCATACAAAGGAAAACTCTTCTTCCTCCAATGACACAAATGTTTAGACAAATGTAACTGATTACTTAGGAAAAGTAGAAGCTGTCCTGGGGAATGAGTTTATTGCTCACTGTTGACCTAGGCTTTCCTGGTAATTGTAGGATGATACAGTAATACTGCAACAGTTTCCATTTTGGCCAATATCTCAACTTTTTATCAAGCTTTCTGACGTTTGTATAGCACAATCCATGCCTCACCTGTGGGCAGCAATTCCTAGCTCACTCCACTCTCACTTACTTGGTTACATTTTAATTTCATTTACATTTTCATCATAGAAGCAGCTTCAACTGATTTCTTACCCCTGACTCCTGGGGTCTTCCCACTGAGTGATTCGTGTGTTGTGATTGACAAAATACACTCTGCCATTGCTGTCAGTTCTCTTTTCTGAAAATATTTAAAAGGAGAAGAAATTCAATTCATTCTTTAATATATTGCTGAGACTACATCAAATATATACTATCAACCACCAGATCCAGCCTCTCCTGCTCTCAGGTTTCTCTGTACCTCCTCTGACCCAACATATTTTCACTTTCATTAACATTACTTGTTACTATGTAATTTATTTTTATATTATAGGAGGAATTATTTGGAAACAGGGAAAAGTGTGAGCTGTTTTGTCCACAGGAAACTTCAGCTGTGTCAAATACTGTGATGTGCCTGACAAGCAACACAGAAAGCAAACACAGAGGAGGGAACAGATGTACACAGAAGTCCAAAGAAGGTACAAGGAAGCTTCAAGTTCAAATTATGGCAGGGAATAAAACACAGTCAATGCAGTTTCCAAGAAAACCCATTTATATTTTCTCTTAGATGAACCATGGCCATACACTGACCTAACACTGCCTATGAGAAATGGCCTGACTTGCTCCTCTGTACCATTCTGCAGCTCTTCATACCAATTTTACTTAGTGTTGCGGGACAAACAAATTACAAAAGGTGTCAAAATCTGACTACCACAGCTCACTGATCATGTGGAATTTTTTGCCAATTTCCAACTCAGTTTCATTATACACAAAAGTAAATCTCAATATATCTGAAAGACCTGAGTAGTATCACTGAAGTGCTCCCCAGTGGCTTCTCTCCATAAATACAATGTCCTGACTGTGCAGCCCAAACATTCTGTTGCTGGGCTGCTCCAAGAGTAACTGCTCTCCACAGCTGGCTGCTGCAGAGGTGAGTGGCTGCAGCTGTGACCCCTCACACAGCCTTGGCTGTCACACTTCCCCTCCTCCACAGAGGACAGGTGAAGCTGCTTCAAACAGACATTTTCAGCTCAAACAGCAGTTGGGACTGAACACACTTCACCCTCAACTTCCTGCCTCCATTCCTTACCTCAAAGACTTTGCATTTACAGAGCCCAAAATAAACAGAACTGTAGTGTTTCTAGTAGTGCCTCGAGTTCTCTGTCTCCTTTATTCCTCCTTTTTTAAAGAAGTGTAAGGAAAGGTGCTACAGTTTTTTAGCCCTGTCCTTTTTCTGTCTCCTATCCATGCCTGGATGTGTCCAAGGCCAGGTTGGACAGGGCTTGGAGCAACCTGGGATAGGGTAAGTTATCCCTGCCCATGGCAGGAGGGTGGAACGAGATGGCTTTGAAGTCCCTTCCAACCCAAACCATTCTGTCATTCTATGACTCTGTGGGAAACAACCAAAGTCTTACTCAACACTCTGCACCATCCCATCATCATACAAAGGAAAACTCTTCTTCCTCCAATGACACAAATGTTTAGACAAATGTAACTGATTACTTAGGAAAAGTAGAAGCTGTCCTGGGGAATGAGTTTATTGCTCACTGTTGACCTAGGCTTTCCTGGTAATTGTAGGATGATACAGTAATACTGCAACAGTTTCCATTTTGGCCAATATCTCAACTTTTTATCAAGCTTTCTGACGTTTGTATAGCACAATCCATGCCTCACCTGTGGGCAGCAATTCCTAGCTCACTCCACTCTCACTTACTTGGTTACATTTTAATTTCATTTACATTTTCATCATAGAAGCAGCTTCAACTGATTTCTTACCCCTGACTCCTGGGGTCTTCCCACTGAGTGATTCGTGTGTTGTGATTGACAAAATACACTCTGCCATTGCTGTCAGTTCTCTTTTCTGAAAATATTTAAAAGGAGAAGAAATTCAATTCATTCTTTAATATATTGCAAGGCTACATCAAATATATAATATCAACCACCAGATCCAGCCTCTCCTGCTCTCAGGTTTCTCTGTACCTCCTCTGACCCAACATATTTTCACTTTCATTAACATTACTTGTTACTATGTAATTTATTTTTATATTATAGGAGGAATTATTTGGAAACAGGGAAAAGTGTGAGCTGTTTTGTCCACAGGAAACTTCAGCTGTGTCAAATACTGTGATGTGCCTGACAAGCAACACAGAAAGCAAACACAGAGGAGGGAACAGATGTACACAGAAGTCCAAAGAAGGTACAAGGAAGCTTCAAGTTCAAATTATGGCAGGGAATAAAACACAGTCAATGCAGTTTCCAAGAAAACCCATTTATATTTTCTCTTAGATGAACCATGGCCATACACTGACCTAACACTGCCTATGAGAAATGGCCTGACTTGCTCCTCTGTACCATTCTGCAGCTCTTCATACCACTTTTACTTAGTGTTGCAAGAGAAACAAATTACAAAATGTGTCAAAATCTGACTACCACAGCTCAAAAGCTTCAGTTTCCAAAAGAAGTCTGTAATTAGGCATTTGCCTATAAGCCTGACAGCAGAAATCCTGGAGATTCAGTCTGCCATTTCCTGGATATTGCCAGCCTAAAGACCTTTCTGTGAAATGTTGTATGTAATGTACCTAAGCACAAGTGTGGGGAACAACAATTTCATGGCATGAAGTTGCAGCAATACCAGGACTAAAAATCCAAATAGTTTTGTCTGAAAAGCAGATGAACCCAAAAACTCAGGTCTAACTCTGCCAAGTAATTACTTGCTCCAAATGCCACAACAGCATTCTGAGAGCTTTGCCTGCGTATCATAAAACCTGAATTTTTATATCTGCTTGATAGTCACACCAGAAAGCAGTTTTATACTTCTATTTTTTATTACACCCTGCCAAAATTTGTATTAATTGTAAATTCTCAACCCTGTAACTTACAAGAACAAATTTATTCCATGGAGAGGGTCCAATCAAAAAGCAGTTAGTTGTCATTACAAAAAAACATTTTCAGGCCCACAAAACTCTTCAAGAGTTGTCTTGGAGAGAGTTTAGCAGTTTGATTGATTTAGAGAGGATTTGGGGCCTGATTTAGCAGGAACAGGATGGTGGGGGGAATAAAAAAGCCTCAAGAGCATGACAGCGTTAAAGCAGCTATTGCACTTGTTACCAGTGGAGTAAACCAGAACACTTTATAATTTCTATCCACTTTGAAATAGCACAGCCTAGTCAGGATTCTGTTTTAGTAGCACATTTGATTAGATCTGATTTTTAAACATTTTCAATTTAGATTTTAATTTTTAAAAATTAGCTTAGAACAGCTGACAAATAATTTGGCAGAAGTATGCTTTAATGTTTAATTACATTGCATTACAAAACACATTCAAGTTAGTCTTACCCCATCCATGTGGCAGAGGGCCAAGAGGATCAAACTCTTTGTTCTGTGTGGATGAAAAATCCTGGTTCTGCAAGTCACATGAACAAATGAGGCATTATTGACTAGTCATTTGCTTTCCAGATGTTCTACCATAGCCATCCTGAATTACTGAAGTAACTGCATTTTTGTTTATGTTACACATAAGCAAAGATGTCACTATTTCTTTTCCTCCACAGAGAAGGCCCATTTTACTGACCTTGGCATGCCTAATTAACTACAGTGCCAAGAAATAATTATTCTTTGTTTAGTAACCCTGCCTACATAGGACGAAATTAGTACAGTAGCACCCAAAGCAATCAGAAACTTCATTCCTGCACTCAGTAGAGTTCTCCCTACCACCACAGGCTCCATTTTATTCTCACACATACAGCAAATCAGAACCTACATAATTCTTGAAGAGCCTGAGTAGCATGAGTTGGAGTGATCTAATGTCTGCTATTTATCAAACAACGGAGTAAAAGTGCTGGAAGGATTATTTTCAATTTCCCTGCTCTCCTAACATTCATTGTGCAGAATTCATTTTACCCACAGCAGAAATGCACTGCTTACCTCCCATGTGTTTGGCCAGGGTAACACAAGATACAATACAAATAACCCAGCTTATTACTAAGCTGCAGATTGTTTTGAGCCAAAGGCTTTATCAATATTGCACAGAAATTTTATCCAAGAAGCCCTACATTGAGGTGACAACTAAACCCCATGTGCTGACTGGAAGGAGATGAAATAACATTACAATGAGCGCTCCCTACCACGCTACACACAGAGATACATTATCATAAACCACAAGAGAGTCTGCTGCCTTTATGGGGAAAGGTTACCCACAGGCATGCCCAAACCCCAAAACCACCCTAAGCCTCAGTCACCCAGGTACTCCTTACCCCATATATGAACCTCTGGTTGAACTGCTGCATGGCTCCCTGGAGCTGGCTGCGCTGGAGCTGCCACTGCTCGTAATTCCGGACCGACTCCAGCGTCGGCCTCTGCCACGTCGTGGTTCTGGTGAAGTGGTCGACGTAATAAATCCTCCCCATGTTGTCAACCCGGCGCTCCCAGCTTTGGGGAAAGAGACAAGCCACAGCTGTCAACAACTGAAGGGCAATTTAAGGGCTCAGAGGCACTTGCAGGCCAATGTGATGGAAGGGAACAGAAAGCATGGGCTCATCAGCAGCTTTTTTCTCCTTGCACCCTCTGCTAAAATTATGCAAGAGCTAGACTTTTTTTATGAGAATCACTTTTATTTGTTGTATACTATACAAAGTCAGACCCATTCAATTTATTGTATTTTCAGGGTTTTTTGAAATAGTTGTCAAGAGCTGTCTAGACCACTGCCCAGAATGTGCTGGCATCCCTGCAAGTTATCCCACCTAGCCCGTAACACGAGCCTGCTGGTTTCGCCTAAAACACAGCAAACCCATTGACATTTTAAGCTATTCAACACAAGACTTCTTCACACTCTGATCTGGCAGAAAAGAAAGGTTTGGGCATGAGGATTAGTGTTTTATTTTGATTTTGTTTGTTTTTTTTTTTTCTAATTTTCAGTTTGTTGGGGTTGGCTGTTACTTGTCTCTGCCCCAACACGGGAAAAGGTGGTTCTGGGCAGGCCATGCTTTGACGAAGGAGTCAGGACTCTTTGAGTTTTCAGTCTTTGGTTGTGTTTATTATTTCTTATCTACAAAGTTTTTCTGTCAGCCCAGCCGAGGTCTGATCAGCAGACAGCCAAGGCACTCTCTCCCGCCCACGGGGCGGTTGTCTCTTTTGTAGTGAAAACCACATATAAGATATTTACCTTCAATTTCCAATACTTTTCCCTCTTGTTAACAAGTGCACCTTCACCATGAACCAATCCACACATGCCAACATCATCCTGAACATGGATGCCAAGGAGAAGAAAGAAGAAGGACAGGGCACGCCCAAATCCCTCCATCTTGGGACTCCTGACCCCCACATACAGGATTCCAAACCCCCCAGTACAACACACAAAACCCCCCTGTACAGTGCACTAAAATCCATGTTTCACCCAGTGAATATCATCCCCTCACCATTCAAACTTGAAATTCTCTCATCTCCTCATACCCAGGTGACACTTCCTTAAGAGGGTCAAAGTCAAGCCACCAGATACTTTTGGCAACATTCCAGGACTTCCGAGCCCCCCAAGGGTTGTCTCTGTAGCTCTGGACATCTGGAGTGATGTGCTGAGTTCCCACATCAATTCATATGAGATCAGTACTACTTATAAAACTTGAAAGAAAACATTCCTATTCTAAGTAAGCTTAAGCAACATACAAGTTCATCTGCTCAAAAAGTTCAAAATAACTTGAAATATGACAGGTGGGTTCCATTTATGAGACTGCCAGTTTTTGTTCTTTAATAACAAGCTCTCTTTACCATCCCATGTTTTCACTTTGTAATTCTTTACAGCGTGTGAACCATTTGAGGATGAAAAAGTGCAACACAACTCTTGTGCTTTTCTTATATTGTTACAAAATAAGAAACAGCAACTGTGAACTAACATCACCAGCTGTTCTGATGCCAAGAGCTGGAGAAGTTTAATAGCAAAAATTGGTTTCTATGTGCATAATAAACTGGCAGCTGGGAGCCCTAAGACAAGATCAAAGGCCAGCAAACAGTAACCTCAAGATAAGAGGTAACCAAGAGCATTCCTGCTCAAGCTGATAGTTACCTCAATGCTAAAATACTTTTCTTTGGTTTTTGTTCTCTTTCACTCTTGGGGGTGTCTACTGTCTTTAACTGAAATCTGTTTCTCTATCAGTAAAGATGCACTTGCCTAGTCTTTGACAGGAAATTCAGATTTGGCTCATTTTGACATTCAACTCTTTTCCATATGCATTCCTTGGAAACAATCCGGAACAACTGGGTTCACATTTCCGTTTTCAAATATTTGTTCCAGCTTTAGCATACTGTCAGGCAATTGATTCCTGAAAAACCCAGACACCTGAGATGATTGTAAGGCTGATCCTGGCTCACCTTGGAGGAAGAGGCTCTGGCCGATCCCACGTTGTTCTTTTTTCAACATGATCCACGTAGTACACTCGACCATGCTGGTCTACTCTTTGCTCCCAACTGAAAATAGATAAAAAAGTTTAATCTTCCTCCACATCAAACTATTCCAACCATTCATCAACAGCATAAAGATGAGAAATATCTGTTTTCATAAAATGCTTAAAACTAACCCTTGGCTCATGAGATGCACCAGAACAGTGTGCAGCACACAGTGGTACCATCCATATTAACAGTGATTCTGTGCCAACTAAAATTAAAAAAACATTGTACATGATTACCTTTCTAGGAAACAGAAGCTCAAATTCATGCCTAGGTGTAAAATTTTAGCAAAATTTTGTATTCAGTATCAAGTGTATCAATAACCCGTTAAACAGAACCAACTACAGATCATAATCCCCTTTTTTAGAGTAGCATTAATCCAACACAGGCACATTTTTCAGTCATCAAGCATATGCAGAGATCACCATAAGGGCATTGGTCACACTTTCTGCATATGCAGTATTTGGGATAATGACATACCCCTGTATTGCATCTGATGTAACATCACGGGGCGGGGGGGGGGGGGAAGTTTTTCAGTCATCAAGCATATGCAGAGATCACCATAAGGGCATTGGTCACATTTTCTGCATATGCAGTATTTTGGATAATGACTTACCCCTGTATTGCATCTATAGCATGCATAGCAGGGGAAAAAAAAAAGCGCTATTTGCCATTTCTGTTGAAATCAAAATGATAAAGCAACAACTGTTGTTTTCAAGACCACTTCTTTATTTCCATTATTCTGCGAGGTAATTCAGACCACTCCTACATTTTGCTTCCACTACCTGCAAATCAAGGAAGGTAATTCACCAGTTTCACCATTCATATTGGGAAGCTTTTGATTTCCCTCACACAGAGAGTCCAGAAATATATTTGTTGCTGTTTTTTTTTTTAAAGTTGAGGCAAGTGGTCTGACCATCTGACAAATTCCACATGTACCCGAAGTAAAGCAGCATGTCCACACTACTCTCAGGAGCTGCAGTATGAAATCCAAACCTTCAGGACTGCAATAGCAGCTTTTCTTCTACTTATCTGTACCAGTATTTTCCTACCTGACTTTATTTTAATTTGAAGACAACAAGCTGCCACACTATTTTAAACCTACATTTCACTGACATGGGAACGTATGGTAAGTATCAGAAATAATTCCTTCCCTGAATGCTTGAAGACCTACCATACAAAACAGTTATAAACCCTCCAAATTCATATTGGGGGATTTTTGTCAGGCAGCAGAAGGCAGATGTTATCTATGGTTTCTTACACCTACTGTAAGTAAAATAAAGTAAAACCAGAAAAGTCAGCACACACAGGGAGAAAGAAGTTATTAAACCCATACCCAGGTGGAAGAGGCCCTTGGCTGACTGTAGTAAGAGCCTGAGGTGAAGGATTTACTGGCTGGACTTGTCTTGACACTGGAGGAGTGGTGAGTGCAGGAGTGGCAGGAGCTGTGGTTGCAGCTGTTGCCCCCTCGGGGCTCTGCTCTGAAGGTGTATTTGAGGCTGTACCTGCCAGTGATCCTGCACTGGCCCCATCACTTTCTGTGGATGTGGATGAAGGACCATTTGCACTTGCTGTGATGTCAGAGAGAGAAGAGAAAAAGCCTTTAACTGACATTTATCACCAATCCATTGTAGAAGTTACACATTACAAAAGCAAACCTAACAGAACTGCTGTTTCCACAGCCACATTTTGTAGCTTAAACAAAAACTGAACAGCAATTCTGCCTCACTGTAAAAATGCTTTAATCCAAGAACCGCCATCAACAGCATTTTGGTATATCTGATAAATATTTACCTTGTCCACATTCTGTAAGCATTAAATTATGATAAAAAACTACTTCTTTGTACTAATGAATTAATTATTTTCCATTTATCATTTGGAATAATAATATAAGTGATGATAAGCATAAAATTTTCAAGAGGAGATTTGATATTGCATGGCAAGTAACAATCGCAATGGGAGGGGAACACAGACATTCTTTAAATGTTTTCAGTTTTATCTTAATGCCATTTGGTGGGTGGGGTTAGAAGTTGAACACAGGTCAAGTCTCATTAACTAACTGCACTGCATTAATCTTTTAAAGTAATTACTGTATTGCAGGGCCCATCCAGACTCAGCATTTATCAATTGTAATAATGAGACTACAGAAACACTGCATTGTATGGGAGTAAAGGAATTACCCCAAAAACATCAAGTAACTTTTCAGAATTAGTGGCCTTCAGCTAGTTTTCAAATAACTAGAATTAAAAAAATCTATCAATTTCAGCAGAGAAGAATAGTGAATGTTTTAAGTGCTGCAGCTTCACAGAATCTAACTGCAGTTGTAGAAACCAATAACTCATATCTCAGAACACAGTATTATCAACTTGAGGCAATTCTGTGAGCCTTCAGTGGATTTCATGTCACCCTCAGTGGATGCCTTAGTGCAGCAGCAGCACTCACTTGTGTTCTCTTGGTCCCAGCTCCACTCTCTCTAGCACCATCACTGACTGCCACCACTCCTGAGCAGACGTGGAAACAAGAAATTTCCAGTAACAGGAACAATGACTAAACAACTTCTACCGAATGCAAGCTAAAAAATAGTCCTGGAGAAATGACCTGCCAAAGATTTTACCATCCAAAGTGCAGTTAAACATCAGGAGCAGAAAGAGTTGTGTTCACCCAAGGAGTGCCCAGCCCCACGGACGTACCGGCGACTGACGGGGGTCTGCGGGGAGTGGGGGGCGGGGGCCTGGCAGGCCTGGGAGGTCTGGCAGGTTTGCAGTTTCCATTCGTGAGCAACGGAGAGTCACTGCCATTAACAGTCTTGTTTTCACTGGAAGCAGCATCCTCACAGTTTTCAAGGCCATTTGAGTTAGTCCTTTTGCAGGAAAAGACACAGATAACTGTTCTAGTGGTGCACAGGTGAGATGAAACTTTGCAAATCACAGAATCATGGAAGAGTTTGGGTTGGGACAGGCCTTAAAGATCATCTCATTCCAGTCCCCTTCTACTAGACCAGGTTGTTCCAAGCCCCATCCAGCCTGGCCTGAACACTTGCAGGGGGGTTGAAAAGACACATGAAAGACACTAGAATGCAATAATTACAACTAGGTGAGATTTATAACACTCATAATAATTCCAACTATCTATACATCTGTATAAACACTCAGAGTTTCTCTCCTGAGGTACCTGAAACCTCAGTTGATAGAAAGGTGGCAAAATGGATGTATATAACATCTGTCATCAAAATCTCTTCTCATTTTCCAATTTGATACAGTTGCCCTTAGGTCCAGGCTCTGGATTTTGCTGCTCAGCTATTTTTGCCCACGAGTCCCTAATGAGATGAGAAGCTAACACCTGAGAACAGCCTGTGCACCTTTACTCCACAGGGCTGGCATATGCTCAGAACACACAAAATGCTACAAATTTTTGGAAATCTTACTTATGCATACATATTTTTTCCTCTAAACTCAATTCTGGAACAGGCTGGAGAATTTAGCATTAAAGTTTTGACCAGCAGCTATGAATATAAATTGCACAACCATACAAGAATTAAGAAGCTACATAGCAGTACTGACCCATGCTGTGCTGTTCACTTACACCTAGCAGAGTATTATTCTGATATATTTGTAGCTCCTTAAGCAGAGTTAGAGGTATCTACATCTTTAGTCTAAAGCATTTCATTTTCAGAATATGATGGGCAAAACGAAAAGGTTGTTAACAAAAATTCTAGTGGATTTACAGAACAAGCACATGAGCCATCACAAATGAAGGAAGAGGTTACAGTTTCAACCCAGTACACCATTGTGTACATTTCTTCAAATGTACACAAACTAAAACCCAGTAGGTAAGGCTAAGTAAATACTAAGTCATAAAGGACCAAGTAAAATCATGTTGATTTAACCTCATATCATGGTCAAACACACTTTTGCTCTATACCAGGTGTGGTGCATGTAATTCATATTAGACCAACCGCAAAATAAATGGGTCCAAATCATTAGTGACCTCAAATCTGTAGGAGGTTTAGCCCCAGTTTTTCAGCCATTCCCCCTCCCCTTGTTCTTTCACATCATGCCCTTACAGAAAGTCACTTTCCTGACAATTTACATGATTCTCACAATGACCACCAGAAGCCCCTGGTTGATACCAAATCTGAATCATTGTAATTATTATTGTTATTATTCTAGAATATTCAGGTATTCTGAATATCAAGGCATCTAAAAATTCATTCAAATACAAAAAGAAAACAGAAAAACCCCAAACTTTCAAGGGAAGCCTTCAGACAACATAGCCAAGAATACAAACTACTGAAAAAAGTGAACTTTAGCTTGGTTACTCCAGATGTCACCCAGAGTGCTGTGCCTTGTACAGATCCTTAAAATACTTGTAGTACTGGGAACTAATTAAAGTAACATGGTGCTGGGCACACTCTTATCCTACCAGCATTAAGATTCATAATCTGGTATCAGCGCACTGTAAGTGCCAGACAGATTTTGGGATCTTAACAAAGCTAAATATAATTCTGATACCTCTATACTATAAAACAAACCAGTGTAAAAACAACCAGTGTCATTTTTTTTTGGCGGGGGGAGGGCGGGGGGTGTCTTTAAATATATATTTTACTTTGGATAATCACTGGGAGAAGGATGAGGAACACAAAGGGAAAACACAAAAAGATCAGTCAGGTATGGAGGCAAAACTGTGGCCAGACAATGGAGCTGAGCAACAGTTCAGTATTTTTGTTTAGGGCATGCTCAGATCTTAACAGATACTGCTGCAGGGCATATTCATAAATTTTTAATTGTCTTCTTTACAAAACACACAATTCCTCTCTTTCAAAACTGCAAATACTAGAAGACAGAATTAAAAAAAAAAAGAGAGAGAGGAAAAAGGCCTTACCGTGTATCACTCCTTACTCTGGAGTTTTCACTCTGTGTAGGACCTTAAATACAAAAAAAAAAAAATACAACAGAAGCATAAGCAATACTCTAATTTCCAAGGAAAGGAGCAGCCATTAATGCTTACACTTCTTTCAAGTGTAGAAGTGAGACACTATGTGCTGCTTTTCTACAGTGTTTCAAAGCTGTACGTATTTTGCGTGTCTATTTGTGTGTGTGAATACAATTTTTTTTAAACCACTGCCACTGTAATACTTCCACGTTATGGAAGATGCAACAGGACATCATTTCATTGTGTGAATATTCTCAAACACACACACTGTTTTTCTAGCAGTATAAAGCCATGTTCATTCTTTTAAGTGGAGCTGGCTTTTCACACTCTCTCAGCGATGGCAGGCAGAGCAGAAAGGGCAAAAAGTTGACTGAAATCTCCTCTCTGTTTGGCTGGGGGCTTCATTTTCTGGGGCTCTCTAGCCCAGACCCTTCCCCTTCTCAGTAAATTATTTAACATAAAGGCATTGAAGCAGGTACAAAATATGGCTGCACTCCAAAAGCATTACAGCAGTTCAGCCTAGATTTGCAAATGTTTTGCAACTGCTTATTCAGCCAGCTTGGAAATATCTGCCTTTTGTGCCAGCATTTGCAAACCTTGAATATGCAGCACAGAACTGCTCATTCATGTAGGTAGCACCAATACTTTATTTCCATAGAGTTAAACAAATGTCATTAATAAAGAAATCAGTTTTCAGTTCTGATGGGAACTGTGGACAGATCTAGGCCAAAGACAAGGATGTAGTCACAGAAAGGCTTAAGATAATGAGCTGTTGGTGGACTGGTGCATGGAAGGAATTAAATCCCAGCAAGAGAAATCTTAACTTAAAAGCAACTCCATAAACAATGTATTTGCCTGAAGTGCCTTTAGCCTGTACAATGTGCTAGACTACTTTAACATTTAACTCCTTCCTTATGTGCTCCAGTCCCCTGCTTATTCGGGAACCTTCTGCTGAGCTTGGGGCTTGCTGTGTCGAGCCCAACCCTGTAAACAGAACTCAATTCCACCACCTGCATGACTTTTCCCACCTTTTTCTCAGTAGGTGAACTTTGGGAAATTCAAGAGAGCACAGATGAAAACAGAGTACTGTATAAAAGGAAAATTTGGCACTTGTACTAGATATTTCTATCCCTGCACCTCAGCCGTGTCGTCCCACAAAATCCCAGCATTTGGCTTTTATTTACAAACAAATTTCCACACAATCAGTCTGTGCAATTGATCCTTTTAACAAAATGCAAAGAAAATGGTCTAAAAGCTCTAAGAAATAATGATTACAGAATTTGTGTATTAATTCCATTTTTGTACAATACTTAGATGAAATTCCAAAGCAACTTCCTCTAGGACTTGAACAACTCCCCCCCCCCCAGCCCAGACACCTAGAACTTGCCAATCAAATGTCTAGCTGGTCACCACCACAGTGTCTCTTGTTGCTTTCTAGGAAAATAACTCTTACCTAGTTCTACTTCTCACTGTACAGTATTTCAGAAATGCTCCACTGTCCTGCTCCAAAGGAATTAAAATTACCTTTTTATTTTACTGTAATTAGATATTTTACATGCACTCAAGTTTTCAGTTTAAAAAACCGTACACACCAACTAAACAGAAAGTAGATCCCCCTCTGCAGCTCTCCACAGGGAAATAAATCTATGAATACATTTAAATGAGCTATTTAAAAAAAAATTAATATAAACCCTCATCTCCTAGTAAGCAGAATACTTATTATTAGGATGGTGATGAGATCAAACCAACTTTGCATTTCTTCAGTTTATAATGCTATTAAAATTCAGGGAAGCTAGAGGCTTTCATTAACATTTGGGATCTCTAGATAAAAGTTTGCAAAGTCCAGAAAATAAAGATGCTGATCTGGTTTTTGTTGCAGTAAGGCTGAAGGTCTGCCCTGTGAACTATGACTCCACCTCAATAATGCATGAGATTTTCTGATCTCTATGAACAGAAAGTTACAGAAATTGCTGTTATTGTGCTTATTTAAAGACTGTGCTAAAGCTTCTCCAAAAATGGCTTTGCATAGCAGATATATGTAGATTTGGACTAAAAATTACTCACTTCTTGTACTTGAGGCTTCCCCATTGGTCAGCAGCTCAGGGTCGACCTGCATCCCATCCAGACAGACTGACAGATCTCCCACCACTTCTGCTGGCTCCCTGTCACCAACGAGATGCAACGTCACCACTACCTGCTCCACTGGAAAAGAACAAAGAACAAAGGGAGCTTATCTTACTGCAAGAGGAAAAAGGGCCTTTTATTCAAGAAGCCAATTGCAAACCTCAGTGATCAAAGGGGGAAAAAAGCCCAAACACCCCCCAAACCTACAGCTGTAGCTCTCCATTATTTTTTTGTGTGGTAAAACTGAACATTTTCATACATCATTAGAAAGTTATTGTTTCTACAAAAAGAGCAAAACTGGAGCATAATCTTGTTGCTGCCTAGAAAAGATTATCATGACAGCAGAGACTGACTCTCACATTTCTACAGCAATTAATGCATCTGCCCTCAATATAGAGTTAGGAAGTGTAATTCACTTTATCCTTGATTAAGAGCAGACTAAAAAGCTTCATATTTACCTAATGACATCCAGATTCACATTCAGTGTGTGACCATTTTCCATCATATCCCCAGACCAATGGTATATTCAGAGTTTTCAGTGAAACAGAACTGTAAATAAACATTCTTGCCTAAAGGGTTTGAAACAAACCCTAGTGAGCTCCAACAGGTGCCTGGTGTCAGACAGCAGGAACACTGATCCATGGGGATTTTCACCCAGATTCAGCAGGACTGACACTGCCTGGAGAGCAGCTCTCACTGCTGTCAGCATTCTCCATCTGCAACACCCACGTGACAGTTGGGATGCCAACACTTCCTCAAAGGACAGAACAAAAGCAGGACAGCACAGAGCTCTGTGCTGCAGCCCCGAGTGCTGGCATGGGTCTGTACAATTCTGTATTTCTCCTTCAAGTTGCTCAGGATGCACATACTGCCCAAAGCCTAACTAGATCCTAGATTAATGAAATAATACAACATACCCCATAGCACTATTTAGAACAAAAATAACTTTACACATTTCCAGTCTAGCACTAGAATTCAAACCATAGTTTGAATTTTTAAGCTTATTAAAGAAATTTTTCTTTCACTCAGTCTTGCACACACTAGCAAGGCAAAAAACATCTTGTTTCCAGGGACACCATGGCAGGTTGTGTATAACCAAAAAAGACAAAACTAACTGAAAAAGTAATAGGAAGCTCATAAAAGCAACTAGCTGCACTAAAAGGAACCCTTAAGGGCCATTTCCAGAGGTGCACACAGCATTCATGTTCACTAACAGACAATTCAGAGGCTCAGACTTACATTTCATGCTGTTGGATTTCAACGTCTCGTGAATATCCAGAGCAGCACTTCCCAGAAGGACGTCAGACTTTAATGTTTGATGGCTCCAGACTCGAAAGTTTAACTTACTTACAGGAGTGACAATTCTGAAAAGAAAAAGTTGAGCACTGTAAGGGCATTTGTTGGTAGGAAGGGGGTGAACTGAGCCATTTACTTCCACTGTCACTAGAAGTAATTCAAAAACAAAGAAATAATGGTGGTAACATGAAACAATTTCCAATTATCACATTCTCACGTCACCTGGATATGTCATGTCAATCAAGACTGTAGCATGACTGTTTATCGACCAAATACATATTTTATTACTACTATTTTAAAGGAAATATAGAAAAACTACCAGCATATACAACACAGTAATACACAGTAAGTTCCGTGACAACAACTTCAAAGTAATTTTTAATGCTGATATTTTTTTTCTATAAGGAATATTCTAACATTTATATAGTTTTAAATTATTTTCATTGTGAGAAATGGGTACAAATGACTGCTTATTTTCTCAGTGGATAATTTCAGCTGTATGTGATTGATAAGTCCAGACTTTCACCGTCAGCCAATCCCTTCAGAAGATCCACCTAACAAACTTCATGGAGAGGAACCCCAGTGGGGCCTACCCTCATTTGCAAAAGCCACTACACTTTTCCTTTTTATCCTGAATCTGAATATAGGCAGCTGTGCCAATATATTTCCTAAAAACCAATTTACTTCACTAAGCTCCATGCAGCTTTAGTGTAATTTCCAATGAAGTTGATATACAGGGGGTGTCTGTGCTCAGCTCTTACTCAACAAGAGTAAAATGACACATTACTGTGTATTATTGTGTGGATTTGCACACCATAAATCACATTAAACCACAGCACAAACATTCCCATTAAAAAATGAAAACTGAAAGCTTTAGAAGGTAAAAGAAAATTCTGCTTGTCTACCCTTATATGCATATAAAATGCCAGATTTTCTTTTTCTTAATACATCTCAGCAAGTAAGGTAGTAAACAGTAGTAACTGCAACTTCACAATAATCTAAAGTACAATACAAGTACAGATACAAAAACAGTTTTCCTCAGGCAACGTTCCAGATGCTTCAAGAAGAATAATCTACAATTTAGGCACAAGCAAATCACAGAATCACTGAATGGTTTGCACTGAAGGGACATTACAGCCCATCTCATTCCACCCCACTTCCTGCTATCCCAAGTTGCTCCAAGCCCCATGCAGCCTGGCCTTGAACACTCCCAGGGATGGGGTAGCCACAGCTTCTCTGGGCAACCTGTGCCAGGGCCTCAGCACCCTCAGAGGGCAGAATTTCTTTCTAATATCCCATCCAGCATGCCCTTGTGAAAAGTGCCTGTCCAGGGTGCAAGCACAGACTGTTTATCCCAGAGTTCCATGTGACATTAAGAGAAAACTAAATTTTATAGAACTCTTGTATCTTCTTTATTCACAACACAAATACTGGGCCAAGCAAACATCAACAGCTGTATTCATCTTGATTCTGATGTTAGTTTTGTATTAACAATTTGCATAAATTAATTGGGAATTTTAGATTTGTGCTTGAATCCAGAGGTGTACAAGAGAGAGCCAACTACCTGTGTTATGGCATGGTACACCACAGTGAGACACAAAGAACAGCTACACTTTTTAGCAACAGAACTTCTGAAAGCTGTAACTTCAAATATGACCACAAAAATGTGCATGGGACCATCGATTTTAATTTTAAATTACTGTCCTTATTACTCACAGAATTAGAGCTCCATTAATATGCCACACACAGCAATACAAAATACAAGGAGTGTAACAGCTCATAAATCTCTGTTTCAGACTGTACTATATTTACTCTAAAATTATACATGTCACCATCTCATGCAACATTTGACCCCTTGCTTAAAATAAAAACACAATCTTCAAGCCCACTGTCAATTGCTTTAATTTAGCTCAAATAAATTGGAAAATAAAACCAAACCTACACTGTAAGATGCTGTTTCCACTTTGGACTATTTGTATTGTTGCATTTTTCTGTCTTCTTTGACTGTCCATCTACTGAGACTTCCACATAAGGGCTAGGTCCAAACCATTTATTCTTTTCTTTTAGTTTTGCTGAAATAACTGTTAAGAAAGAGAAAAACCAGTAATTTACTCAGGAAGATTTCAATTACAAATAGTATTTTTCAGTTGGGAGCTTCAGTGTTCAAGTGTCAGATCACTGATGCTTGACAGTAACACTCAAGTAAAAAAATACATTAGATGGATAAAAACCCTCTTGCACTCCAGCTCATTTATACAATGCCACAGCTCACACAAACACCTAAAACATGCAACAATACTTTTGCAACATCAGACACTCTTATTAATCATAACTAGTACAAGATCCACAGAAGTGCTTAGGTGTTGAAAGCAGAAAATATCCTCTACAAGCGTCTCCTGTCTATCACCAGCCAACAGAATTCCTGGAGTTTATTACACCGCTTGTTAAAAAGCTCAAAACATGATCTGCCTCTCATCAAGGCACTGTGGAAAATTGCCACAACTTCTCATGGACAGAACATCACTGAGAAAATGAATTTTGTATGAAGTTTTCTGTAGGTAAACAAACATACTGAAAAGCTGAATCCAAACCCTGGGTTCCAGTAGCTACCTCCTGCTCTAGCAACAACAAATCTGGACAAGAGTTGCAGCTCTAGAGCTTTAATTTTGGTGGGGAGGGGTTTTTTGGTATTTGGATTTTTTTTGCGCATTCAGTATTACTGACTGCAGCATTCCCATCTTTCCAAACAAAACTGCTATGCTGCCTCCTTTACGATGTGTGTCTACCCTGATATTTGAACCCAGATGTTCTTGGGTTCACTGGCAACACTGAACTCACTAAACAGTACTGAAGACAAAGATATCATTTCCAGTTGGCCCCTGAATTCACTGTTCTGCAAAAAACAACTTGCTCTTCTGTGTGTTTGTCACCCACCACAGCCTCATTACATCCTTAAAAAGAAATGACTAATTCAGGCCCATCTGGCTAATCTCCCCAGATTCCCTTTATAGCCTATGCTCCTTTAGAGATTTAGAGAAGTAGCTTAGTATAAACTGCTCTGAACTGCTCCCAAGGAAAACTCTTTCTCTGTGTATTACAGAGATCTCACAGAATTCAACTCATTAATTTTCACAAAGAGCTCCCCATCCTTTCCCTCCTGTCCCCAGTACTTCTATGCTGTAGCACCTCATACCTGAACATCTCTTAATTATCTCAAAGACCTGCCTGGGAGCAGCAGAAATCAGCAGATTTGTACCTACTTTCTAAGTTTGTTCTTACCTAGACACCCTGAAACGTCATTTAAAACTAATGAGGGCAGCAGAATGGAGTTCTGAGGGTAGGGCAGGTGGGAGGTAACACCAGCAACAGTTTGCTGAAGATCATGGCTGAACATCTACAGAAATTCAGACCTGAAATTCAAATACCTCAGTAATTTCAATTTTAAACACTGAGGCATTTATTCACTGTCTTTGTGTGAGTCTCAGGCCTTTAGTGGGGAAAGCCTCAGACAGCAGTCACCACTTCAATCCTTGGTTCTGCTCTCTGTCTGTGTGTGGAGGAGGTACCTCTGTAAAAACCTCTTCCAATTTCTCCCCAATATCAACTTGTAGGGACAAGATTTCTCTACAGCCTCACAGCCTACTGAGGAAACACAAGTTTGTGACCTCAGAGGGACAGCTACAGCCTGTGTAATAGTGAGATCCAACCTCCTGGCCAGTCTAAAGCTTTCTATCTGTTTTTGACCATTCTTTTCATCCCCACAATATCCCTTTTCTGAAACTACTGCATATGCCCACAGGTCTTCACACTGAGGGTACAAAATTTTCTCTTGATGCTTCTAAACTGAGACCTGCACACACCCATGGATCTCCCATTCAGTTTTGAGGCCTCAAGTTAAATTTCCTGAAAGCAAAAGGCTATGAGGAAACCTTGATAATTAAGTTTCAATTGCTGCTCTGTTGGTAAGGCACTACAAAAAGCAAAGGCTGTAATGTAAATCCATCTCCAAACAATCCAGAGGTGTTCAATTACAGTGATATTCTCACCAACACTTTCATTAAATTTATCCCCTTTTTAATCCACTTCAGTGGTAGCCATAAAGACTTGTAACAAGGGAGAAGCCATAAGTCAACTTCAATGAACAGCAGTATCAAGAAAAAGTGTTAGATTTTATATTATGCCAAGTTTCAGTAAGTGCAAGCAGTATCATCATGCACTATTACATTTCCAGGACTGCCTGTACAATTAACAGCAACAAAAAAAGAATCATTCCTTTCTTTTTTCTTTTATACCAATATGTATCATTTCAAAATGCATTCTAGATTAAACCCAGAGTAAAGTAGTTGCTAAGTAATGATGGCCTAACACCAATCCTGACTTCTCTTGGGTGTTTCACAATGTAAAACCTCCTGAAATGCAACATAGTAAAGTCTGCTTAATTGTGGAAAAAGAGTGTCACATTTCTAAGCAGAAAAGAAAGATAATTTCTGAAGGCTCACCAGTGATCTGAAGCTGTGATTTCATGGACAACCCACTGGCTGGTCCTGATCTGGACCCACTGCCAGCCATAATATGGGCTGGATCTTGAATCTGCATGAAGAGAGAATGCAAACATTTCAATACGCAGAAGCTCAAAAATTCATCTGGCTTTTGACACGTGGATACATTACAGTGCAAACAAACCCACCATACTTGGTTTTTGTCTAGTTCCTTTCCATTTCCCAAAGCACAGAAAATCCTTTACAAAGGGCTCAGTCTCTATTACATGACCTGTAACTATTTGGGTCCTAGGCAAAAGAGGTCTTTTGATTTTGTCACTTCAATCTGTGAATTAATGAGTAAATAATGTTCTAATTCAAAAGTTTGCTGTACCTCTTATGTCCAAAACATCTGCTTGTCTTGGTGTCATAAATCCTGGGTAGGTTTATCTTTGTGTCAAGTACTACTTGGTTTTAAAAATAAACACCACAATCCACAGGCATAGCAAAAAGACTGAAAATAAATTATTAAATTAAAAAGGGAAGTTCAAATTTAGAGAAACCCGCTTGTGTATATTTTTTGGTTTTACTTGGTCAGAGCAAGTCTACAGACAGGCTGTAACACTACAAAGCATTTAAATAAAAAAGGAAATACATCACTTTTGAAAGAAAACAACAATTTTCAATTACTGCTCAACTTTTCTTCTTGACACACCCCAACCCTCACACCAAGGCTGGTCTGATCCTCCCAGCCCAAGGCAGCACAGGTTCCTCCTTGCAGTATTTGGTTTTGGGGGGGGGAGCAGACAAAGTGGACAATCTGCATCATAGAGCTTCCAAAGAAATTAAATAGTGTACTATTAAATTAAACGCAGTCATCACTCTGGAAATACCCAGCTACCCCTGTCACCTATTCATTTTTAAATCACATTTCACCTCAGCATTTCTTACCAACCGAAATCCATTGCAAAATGAACAACCTGCTGGATACAACTTCCAGAGCACTTGCTGCATCCCTGTCATGCCCTGTTCCCTCCTTCCACGGTGTCCCTGCTCAGAGCCTCCTGCAAACCATGTGTGCACCTCTCTGGGTGACCCCTCTCATGGGCCTCAGCTGCTGTGCCCAGGGAGCTCCTCTTCAGCCCCGAGCCCCCACCGATGCTCTGCTCTGGGCAGCCAC
Source organism: Passer montanus (assembly GCF_014805655.1). Lineage (NCBI taxonomy): Eukaryota > Metazoa > Chordata > Aves > Passeriformes > Passeridae > Passer > Passer montanus. The sequence goes on from NW_024367361.1 coordinate 96,498, forward strand.
CAGACGGGATCCCAACGCAGAGCAAACATCCCGTGCCAGCTCTCAAGCACTTTTCTGCACATATTACTTCCAGCAAGGAAAGGAAAGTGTTAGCTTAGACTGCTGCTATCTGTATCGTGAGTCAAAAGACTCCATTTACAAACCCACAGTTGATAACACCACAAGCAGTTTATCTAACCCCAAACATGTTCAGCCACACCAAGTGTGAAAAACACCATTCACTTGTGATACAATTTTAGAAGTTTAATAGTAATAAAGTAGTAATAAAAATTAGGACAATAAGAATTTGGACAATCAAAGTTAGGAAAATAAAAGACAACAAAAAAGCAAAGAATTACGGAGCTTTTGCATTCTGCCACAAAAGCACACCTTGCTAACAAAGGATTAACCCTTAAAAGCCTGTTACACATTCATATATCTCATACACGATTCAAACATTCCTTTCAAACTACAGGTATTTCTGCTTAACTTCAACTCCCACCCCCCCATCCTGTAAATCAATTGCCAAGGTTCCTCGAAGTCTGGGTTTTCCTGATAAGGTGGTCTTCTCTTGGGATTTTGGGGTCTTGTTGCTGTTATCTCTATGTAAAGAATTTCTTGCTTATCTTGCCCATTCCTTGAGCTAGTTACACAAAATATCTTGCATCACATAGTTTCTATTTTAATATTATGCTACAGCAAAAAAACTATTTAACTACTTTAAAAGACATCAATACAGCACTACTTAAAAGAGACTAATACAGCATAACTTTCCAACATAACACATATAGTATTAATTTTCACATTTGCAAAGAGCCAATCATATAATATGCATTTTTCACACCAAGGAAACCAGAATTTGTACAAGGAGATCAGGTCTTGATATGGCAATTTTCTTTTTGGAGGCTGAAATTTGAAGCAAATGTCTGTGACAGTGACTGTGGGAATTGTAATCCCACAGGTGTTTGAAAGTTGTGAAATGGGTAATTCTCGTATCCTGCAGCTTGCTGATGCCAGTGTTTCCTACTGCAAAATGTGACACCACCAAAAAAGGTACTAATGCCTTGCTGAAATAGTATTTGGTATTATTAGTATAGTTCAATGCTGTTACTAAATTTCAGATGTGAATTACACAAATTTTAATTGTGTTAGGGTGAAAAAGATTTTAACCTAAGTTTTTAAAAAGTAGCCTAAATTTAAATGATTTAGAGGGCAATTCTTAATTCTGCTCCTGTGACTGATTCTACCAACCTCCCTGGGTATCCTTTATGCTGTATGAGAGCAACCAGATTACACCTAGACCAGCACAGACACACTGAATATCTGAAGGAGTTTGGATTTACAAAAGAGCTGCCAGTTCCCACCTGGAGAAATAACACTGCACAGAATCCACCTGGGATCCCTGAAGGGGATCACTCTCTGCTGAACTCCCACACTAAGCATTTACACCATATAACACCCATTCAGAAGCATGTGTTAAAGCCAACTTTGATTTCTAACCCAGTAAATACACTCATTAAAATTATTTTAGTAACATTTGATAATTTCCATTGAGAAGATACAAAGACAATCTAGCAGCTTAACCACATCTGAAAGGAGTGTCCTGCAAACACCCACTGAGTTAATACTTGTGGAAGTATAAATGATGAGACACACGACCTTCACCAACAACCAGCTTAAGGAAAATTCCAGGAATACACTACCTGCCAAAACTTCTAAAAAAAGAAACTATACTACATATTGTTTAGTTCTCTCAGCTGCTAGAAAGTTTCTAATTATTTTTGAACAATAAAACTTAAGAGACTCATTTTATTGTACTCTTGCTCAAATCCAGAGGCTGTACAGGTAAGTTCCATTAATTAACCAGGAAAAGCAGAGTTCCAGAGGAAGAAGGAGGAAGCAACAATTTACCTCTGCCCTGCACTTCAACATCCCTACCTCTCTTTCCATGTTTTCCAATACCTTGACTCCAGTGCCTCTTCTACTCCTGCTAAGTGTCCACTGGGAAAGACTCCACAAGCAGAACACTGGTTCCATGCCAAGCTTCCAGCAAAGAATAATCACAGAAAACACACTGCAGCTTTTCTCTCAGCTGGGCACTAATTTAAGTCCCTTCCCTACCATGCATGTATATACTTGATCTGGACTTTTCACAACTCATAGAAATTTCATCAACTTCTCCACCTCCATCTCCATCAGTTTTTAGCTCAAATGGATTAGTAATTTAGAAAGTCTGTAGTGCAACACACAGGAAAATGGGAAGAGAGCAGGTGGAATTATGTACACCTAATTCTGCTAGGAAACTAAGCTAAAACATACTGATTAGCCAAAGAAGAATCTGTGGTGATTAATGAAGTAGACTTAGAAGGAATCAAAAGAGAATGCAAAAGGCAGTAACACCATCAGTCACACACATTCAGCTACTGTCATTTACACTTAATTTTAAACATTTTACTCCTCTTTATTTATGTAACAAATACACCAAACAGATTTTGTTTATGTGTAAAAAACTACTCTATTAAAAGCTGCAGATGATTTCAACTCAGAATCGGCCTAGGGCTACTTGTAAGCCTAATCAGAAAATTTAAAAACCACTCCTCAATCATTATTAAAGTACTTCCATCTAGTTTTATTATAATAGAAATGGTACTTAGGAATGTGAAAAGCAAATGTCTTTATAAATTCAATGTCATGCTACAAGCAGTTTCTCAAGTTGAAACTGTCATTCCAAAGGTTAGAATGCATGTTCAGGTTTTTTTCTGCAGTAGAAAATCAAACACATCTTCATGGATATTTAGGGATTTTGTGTGGTTTGGGCTGGGTTTTGAGGCTTTTTTTGTTGGCTGGTGTTTTGTTGTTCTGGTTTTGTTTTAAATTATAGCAAACTCCTATTGCCATTTTTCTCGCAGATGCTGCAACTCACTTCCAATAAACTGTCAGAATCTGAAATTTAGGAACATCAGCTGCAAGGTTTGAGAGCTGTGACAGAATGACTGGGCAGTGTAATGGATGTTCAGAGCATGATCAGGTAAGTATGATTTTCTCATAAATGACCAAGACAAATTGTTTGGCATATAAAAAGATAGAATAGAGACAGAGTATCTTCTTGCAACTAAAAATAAACTATTGAAATAGTTGTATGAACTTCCTCAGTGGCTGCATACCTGCTCCAAGGGAGGTTTGGTTCTATAACATCCTACCATAATATGTAAATTATTATATAAATTATACTCAGCTTCATAATTGCACACACCATTGTTGGCACTCAGGCAGGTTTGAACAAACACTGCTTAAAATAACTCTGCTTCACAGCAGGAAATCCAGACCAGCATTCTTTTGGCCCTGCTCTCTGAATCCCACCTGCAGTGCTTTGCCAGCAGCTGCCCCCTTGGCCTGACCCAGTGCTGTGGGGTGTTTCCACCCAAGACAACAAATCTCTACCACAGTTTACTGTGCAAGGGGTAAAAGGAGGAGGAGAGTGCAACCCAAATGCTGCACTGGGAAAAAGGAAGGCAGCAAAGGAGGATCTGTTATTTATCTAAGAAATCACAAGAAAGCTGCTTTTATCCCCACCCTTTTTAGAGCTTTGTGGTTAAACCAAAGAAAGGGAAGAGCTGGGCAGGAGCTCCCCAACCCACAAAAATCAGGGAGTATCGACAAAAAAAGAATGCTATCAGTGGATTGGGAGACCTTCAATGTAACACCAATTTACCTTGGATGACTTTATTCAGCACTGAAATTTATCTGGTAAGGAACCAGCTTACCGAAGAAGGTAATTTTGTTTTCTCTTTATTTGAAAGGAGGCACCGAGGTGAGAATGAAACCCTGTGACTGTAATACACACGCATAGCTTTGGAAATACATTGGCACATGCTCTTTATAATTTAAAAAATACTGAAATAATTGCACATTGTTGGCTGCTTTAAGTCTTATGTTTAGTAATTAATTTTAAGAATAGGCTAAGCTGGTCTTTGCAGGTGTTCCCATTCAAAGTGCTTTTGCAATTTCAACAATGGAGAAAAAAAACCTGCATAATGAAAAAAATTCTTTTAACATACCCAGTAATTTTAAAAATGGTTTTGAGAACCTCACTCAGGTTCAGAAATGTAACAAGAATACAGAATTTTGGGAAAAAGCCCATAAAATATACAGAATTTTGTTCAGAAAACTGCATGTAAAATGTAATATGTCTCTTTTATCAACAGGTATGTAATAAATGCATGCACTTTTTTGTGTGTGAGAAATTTAGAAATACTTTTTCTCCTTCCCCCCAAACACTGAACCCTCTATTTAACTGAAGGCATGCATACTGTGGAAAAGGTTTTTCTCTTTTATGTTAGCTATAACTACACAGTGAGCCCAGACACAGACAGGGCGTTTGGCAACTTACTTGCTTAGCAAATTTGCAGTTACTTTAACTGTTCAAGTTTCATCTTAAAGTGAAATGTGGTTAGACAAAGCTGGTTTTAGTGGTTTACACATTTTTTTTCCCCTAAAATAAGTTTTAAGGACGTGGTCAAGTTTGCTCAAACAAGTCAAAAGACAGAAAGAAACTGCTGAGTAATCAACCAGGGAGAAAAGAATAGACACAGATTATAAGAGTGTTGAGTACACGTTGGAAAGGAAAACAATTATGAGGTTTGCACCACGGGATATTTATATAAGGAAGGGATCAGAGAGGTTTAACACAGAGTGCAGCTTGGCTCCCTCTGGCCATGGCTTTTTGAGCAGTAGTACATCCGTTCACCAAGAAGTCTGGAAAATCCAAGCAGTCTGTGCCAGAATACAACTGCTGGAATTTCAAATGCCTGAATTGGCTTTTGCACCAATGTCAGATACATGATGGGTCTGAAAACAGGCCGTGGGCTGGATTACTGAGCTGTGTGCTCCTGTCTCCCCTGCCATCAGAGCCAGCACAGGCACAGCTCCCTGCAGCCTCCATGCTCAGGTTATCCAGGTACAAGCCAAGGTCCACACAGCTGCTCTGAGAGAAACAAGAGTCATCCTGACTGAAAGATAAGACTGGAGCCAATACAATACAGAAGCTAAAAATATGCTTGTGGGGAATACAGTTTAATCGGTTTGGGAAGCAAACCAAGTGACATGACCTTCAGAGGCTGCAAGGAGCAACAAGCAAAACATATAAAAACAAATGAAAAAGAGGTGCCCAACTCCTTCCTGGCCCTACAGTAGACTTACTAACGAGAAATTCTTAATGCTGAAGTAGAAGCTTCATCTACTACCCTGTCTAAAAATTGTATATTTTTTTCATACCTAAACCATATATACGATATATATGACCTACTGTACTCCTGGCTCAACACAGGAATAATTTTCTTTTTACAGCTCCTTACAGATGATCATTCCCGCACCCTTTCCAAGGACAGTGGTACACCAAGAGTCAGAAGTTACATCTTCTCTAAATCAACAGATCTAATTCTACATGTGAGATCATCTCAATCTCTTCTTTAGAGCCACCATTCTGAACTTTTCTATTGAATCCTTTACTGCTATGAGGAAACACACCTTATAGAGAATGTAATGAAGATGCTAAATTGAAATGAACAAAGTAGGGATGAAAACATGCATGAATCAGCTAAACAAGAGTTAAAATGGCTTTGATTGATAACAAAGGGCACTTCTTGCAAGAATAAAACAGGAGTGTTTGTGTCAAGGCCAGGATGCCTTCGCTCTGATAAGACTCCAGCACAGATGCCTGACCAGCAAAACAGCCTGTGCTTCAAAGAGGAGAGTGCCAACAGGGTTATGTCACATCACATATGTCATTCCATTTCCTGTCAGCCCAACAGGAAAACAGACTGTAGCTTTAAAGAGATGGATATTCCAAATAAGGAAAAAAACAAGCAGCATTAGCTCCCACTGAAGATTTATGGAAGCTGAAGTAAGCCAGATTCTGAAGCAAAGGACTAGCAAAAAACAACTCTTGACTCCCAGAGGATATAAAACATCCATATGTGAAGTAGTTTGTTATCACCAACAGGAACCTGAAGCACAATAAACAGTGACAGACACCATTAGTTCCATCCTCCGCAAAGCACAGAAGAGACACTGGCTATCCCACCTCAACACACAGAAATGTTCCAGTGTCTGAGAGCACACAAGTGAGAGGGTGACAATGAAATGTGTGAGAGAGTACAAGTAATCGGAGATTTTAGAGAGAAATATCACATTCTCTGTGGTAAAGAGAGTGAGACTCTTTACCCTGTAAACTTATCCTGAATTTTGTTTAACTAACTTCCTGTGATCTCAATGCAACATCAATGATGAGTGTGACACTATACTGATATACAACAGTGGCATCAAGAAATGATTGTCACAAACAGATCTTAAATTACAGCAGCAAGCACTAAGCAATGACATACTATCAATCTTAAAGACCTTTTCTAGAAACAATTATTTATGCAACAGTAATTCTCAGCGCTGATTCCTTGTTCCTAAATACCTACCACTTCAAGAGAGAACTGAGAATGGGAAACTCTTCTGAACCTGAAGTTTTTAAGTTGGAAATGTTGAAAAACATTCATACTGCCTACCAAAGCAAAGACATTGCCCAATGAAAGGCAGAATAGCTCTGGAAACATTGTAGGCAGACACCCAGTGATATTCACTTTAACTTTTCCCTGAATACCTGGGATCACCAGGTAGTGCTCCTTGTGCAAATGGCACAGGTTAGAAAAACACTTCCAACACTGCTTGCAGTTCAAATTAAACTGCCTTCAGGCCTCCCAAACTTGAGACTTACAGCAAAATTATAGTGAATTCAGTCATTGGCATTGCTCTGCAACAAGAAGCCTGCTTGTAAAACCTGCATCTCAGCAGAAATAGTTCATGTGACTTTTTCCTACACACATGCAGCACTTGTGATTCTGAATAAAAGAATGGGAAAAAGATGTCTAAAGAAACAGAACTGCTATATAAAAAATTCCAAGAAAGACAAGCATCATTTGACAGTTTTTCACACGTTCAGTAGTATATCAGAAATTCCCCAAGCACAAGCTGTTTTTAGACTAAAACTGTGGCAGGCAGGACAAAAGGAATAAAACTGGCATTGCCACCAACTCAGACAACTTCCCAATGGATTTCCTTCCTCATTAGGAGGATGTTAGCTTTTACTAACTTTTAAGAAATGCTCAAAGAATGTACATGAACATCATATGCCTTTTGCTTCATTTCCAAAAGCCTGGCAAGAGCAGGCACTGCAGAGAGCTGCACAGGGTAATTAAAACCATTTGTAAAAACAAAGAGATGGTCTATTTTTGTTTCAGCCATTTCCTTCTCATGGTACAATCCATTTCAAAGACGACAACAATTCATATATGCAAACCACTAAGCTAAAACTGGTTCACTGCTGTAATCTTCGAAATACAGCAATACTTAAAATGGCTGGTTGTTAAATGCTGCCACTGGAAAACATCCATGAAACTTGGCATGCATGGTCACCCCCAGTACAGAGAGCTAAACTAGTATCAGGATGACAGAGGAGAAGGCAGTGAAACTGGAATAGTTTTAAGTCACAACCACAAACTCAAAAAGATTTTTGAATTACTGGATTTACCCGTATTAACTGGACATTAACTGGATTAATTCCTGTCTTTTATAAACCACTGCTTTTAGAAATTAATTTTGGCCTTTAAAATTCTTCGATAAATATCTTTGGGAATCACAACATTTCAATACAATACTGCACTGACTCAGAACCGTTTCATTCTAATGCTTCTGTGATGAGGTTTCAGGAAAATTTCCCAGCGGGAGTTCATGACCAGAACAAAGTTACAATCTCTGCAGTGGAAAGGTAAGTAGTTACCATGCTACCTGCACAACAAGACAAATTGCTTTTCATTCAAGAAACCAGATATTCAAGCCTGTTCCTTGACAGATGAGAGTTCCCAGGTGTTATCATGGGCTGGCAACACACAAAGTAAAAGCTCATTTATAGGGTTATGTACTCTTTTATCTAGTTTATGATGGGCAAAACTCTTTCCTAGGCCCCCTTTTCTGGAAGGTCAAGAGTTTTAACTCACTGCTGGCTGCCTTTTCTCAATGGACGCCCCTAAAGGTGTGAGCACACAACAGTTTTACTTATCAAACCCACCTAATCATATTTGGTTGAGGAGGCAGAGTGAACACCTAGCAACCAGCCATGATTAACCTATTCCACTGCTCTGCTGTGACCATCACATTTCTTAGAGAATGGTTGAAATGAAATTCAGCTTGCAAAACAAATTAAACCCACAAGCTGAAACTGAAGGTGACAGTATTGTGAGCAGGGAGTTTATGTCCCTAAATATTGGGAATGATTTGACTATACAGTGAACCAACTTCTCAGAATGAGCAATACCCTTCTTCCATAGGGAAATACCCTTTTAGCATCTCCAAAATCCCTCTGACCTTATATCTTCCTGTCAGACTGAAGCAACGTAATCAACAGCATGTATTTCCCTAACAGGCAATAAAGAATTTTATAGTTCACTTTTAAAAAAACCCACAACTGTTACATTTTGAGAATTTAAAAAATAGGAAAAAAAGAATATAAAGAAAGTACCTAGAAAGTATAAACAGTATTTTTTCAGTGGTAACCTTGGAAGAGAATTTTCTCCAGGGAAAAGCACACAGTGTGGCCAGACACTTCCAAGTAGTCAGTGTTAAACTGCTCTGACATTAACCTGACCAGGTATCGGAGAACATTTAGTGCTTTCTATAAACTGCAGCTGCTTGACAAACACAATACCCAACAGCACACAGCCTCAGTCATGGCTCACCAAAGTAACATCCCACCCTGTCTGTAGGAATACATCTTTCTGTTTTGTAATTCAGAGATCAGGTTTCCCAATTCACATTTTATCAGAAAGGATGACTTGGAGCCCAAAGAAGCACTGAAGAGAAGCACCACGAGGTAGTTAACAAAATAGTCACCCAAATAATGTTTTGTTTCATCTGCCCTGTCAAAGCTTATTTAGCCCCATAGCCATGTTTAGCTTCAGTTGGCTCAGAGGCAGAGAGGCTCCCACAAAGCAAAAATCCCAATCTTGAGCATCTGAGACAAATATTCATGGTGCTGTTCCCAACAGGTTATTTCAGACCTTACCATGACAGCATGCAAAGGAATCTTCTGACGAACTTTACCCAAACTCCCCTCCTGCCTGTTGCTATGGGAAGGAGAAGGAAAGAATTTATCTGGAGGCCCCTGCTTATTACTGCTTCAGCTGCATGACACAGCAGTGAGAAGAGATAGTCACATAAATCCACAAGCTATAAGCTACTTATTAATGTTACTTAATTAATTTTTGATTAGGGCAATGAAATAATCTTAATGTGATCACTCAGAGGAAAAACATTAAGTCAAAATTTTACATTATTTCCCCTCCTTTAGGCAATTTTCTTACTTATAATCTATTAAATAATGACTGCCTCAACAGTTTCCCTGCAATCCAATAAGTTAGTAGAAGCAGTACAGAAAAACACGAATTAATACTTATGTATTTAAAACAAAGGCATTCATGGATTAAAACCATGAAACATGTAACACGTGAACAAAACTTGAAAAGATGAAAAGACACCAGAAAAAAAAAATTGCCTGTTATGAAGCACCCAGAAAATTAAGGACAAGGAGACAAAATACACAGAATAGTCACTGACTTTGAAGTCAGGGTACCTAATCTTGTGAAAATTTTCACTAAGAGAAAAGCATGCTAGGTTTAACTCTTGGAGATTTCTGAAAACAGTCTTAGCAAGTGCCAAACTACATTTATATCTTTACCTCGTCCCTTTCATGTATTTCTGCTCTTCCCTATGTTTTGCACTTAAGCAAAACACAATCTAAGAATGATCTGAAAATAACATAAATGAAAATGCATTACTAAAAGAGCATACGAGGATATCTTAAGAACACATTTCTATAAATTGCTTTCAATTTCTTCCCTTTTTTTTTAATAGAAACAAACAATAATTTGGGCTGGAAATGGTTTCTGGGGGTCATCCTCTCCAACAGGAGAGGTCAACCCTCCAAAACAAGGAACATCAGTGTTAACTCAAGCTGTTCAATTGACTTGTAGAAATGTTCACTACACTCAACTATGAGCAAAATGCAAGTTATAATAAAGGCATCTTAACAGATACTCATGCTTGCAGATACAATGACAACAGAGTGAGTGGCTCTGAGGCTTTACACAAACACATGCCATTTTACTTGAGCATGGAGTGCATAAATGTGCATAATGCCTTGCATCCTTAACATGCCAGCCTTTCACATCTCCCTGCCACACTGCTGCTGAAACCTACCAAGGAAACTAAAACACAGTAAAAATAAAATTACAAAAAGATGCATTCCTTGGAAATTTTATTCCTCTTGATATTGGCAATAATATGGCAAGAGATTACTCACAGTCAAGATTGCTCATTTCTGTCAGAACTTCGTACCACAAATCAAACAGCTTCACTAAAAACCACAGGAAAAATCTAACAGTTAAAAGAAATAACCCAAACATCGTAGATGACAAGATTTATTTTGTTAATTCTTAAAAGTGCAATAATTTTTTCAGTGTACACTTGTACGTTCATTTCAGGTGGCTTTCAACTGAAAGACTGAAAAGTTTCCAAGCTAACTCCTTTGGAAGGATTCTCCTGCTCAGTTTTTCAGCTACTTCTTTAACACCTTAGGATGTGTATTTACCTGCACCTTTTATCAATAACAGTCTATATAAATGCTTCACTTGTTCTCAATTTAGGTGTTTTTTTGTTTGTTTCTTCTTGAAGACTTTCACTGCTGCTTCATTTTCAAAACTTGTTCATATAGTACACATTCAGAGAAAATTAAAAGAATAATAAAACCTGTATTTAAGACTTAGACTACTTCAGCTTATACCAGCTAATTGCATTGTCTTCTATATGGCTTCTAAGCTTCACTGTGGGAATTACTTGCCAAAACAGATCCCTATTTTCTTACAGACCCATTTTCACCTCCTGTACTGTAATCTTCCTAAAAACTCTGTGCCCACACCTTTCAGAATTACTGTAGTCAACGTGTCTCTTTTTTGCTGCAGCCCGTTCCACAATGGCACAGCCTTCTCCAGTGATGGTCTCTGAACTCCCCCATGAGGATTTGCTGTGCCCACACCCACAAGCAGCAACGGGACCAGGCAGGAAGGCCTGCAGACCTGAAACCCACATGGGATATGTCCTTGGAGTTTTAGTTTGGAATAGCTCCACAGGGATCCCACAGTCCAACACGAGCAGGACCACAGCTTGCAGTTCAGTTTCATCCAAAAGCAACTCAGCTTCCTTGATCCAAGCTGATTTCACAAGCCAAATCAGGAACAGACTATGAGAACATTCAGTGGATTAATTTCCAAAGTGCACTCCTTGTCCAAATTAAAACAATTAAACCACTAATGAAGACTGTTTCTTTTCCTGTTCTCTCTGCTATGCATTCTGGCCATGAGGAAAACCTCCACAGGTCTCTCACATTCACTGACTCAAGTTCACTCTTTTTGCATTACTCCTGCTCTCCTCTAATTCCCTGCACATGGACAAGAGTATTTTCATGTGTGACCTTGCTGGGCCACTTTGTTTCTGATGCCACATTTTGTTCCATTCTGACAGTTTCAGAGAAGACTTTTTTTCAGAATATTTTCCTTTATAAAATTATAAAAATGGAATCCCAAAGTTTCTCACTCTCCATCAGTGGGACAGGTATGCCTTTTCTCTTCTTCTGTGCAAAATCAAGGCTAGAAAATTGCTTCTACAAAACTACTAGGAAGTTTTAACTGCCCTGGTTTAAGAAAAAAACAGAGTATTTTTAGTCAAATAGATTAAGATTACATTTAGACTATATGTCTATTTAATTGAATGATGTAGGTAAAAAAAAAAAGTCTGTCATAAAGCACAACATCTTTGTATCATCAAACAAGGTAACAGATGGTCTCCCTGAGGCCTAAGTGATGAGCCAGACCACAGAACTGCTTGCTTCATATGGAAGGAGGAGCAGCCACTGAGTACCACTATCTGTGTAAGCAAAAATGTTTTTTATCACAAGGAGTATAAATTTCCAGAAGTATTAGGCATCTACAAACATGGTGAAAAACTGAAGTTTATTTTCCTGTTCATTTTACACATTAGAGAAAATCAGTGAAGCCTACTCCGTGCCACACTGAAGTGAAAAGTCCAACTCCTGTGACTCTCCACATTCCTGGTACTGAAAAGAAAATGACACACCTTTCTTTGAAAAAGCAAGAAGGATAATCCAAGAAGCTACAGACTGTGCACTGTCATCTCAACCTCAGGGAGGTCAGGGAGCAGATTCTCGTAGGAGCCATTTCCAAACATAATGTGGACAAAAAAGTGATTTGTATTAGTCAGCATGGGTATATAAAGAGGAAATAATGATGTGTGACAGACCTGACAGCATTCTTTGAGAAGATGACTTAGTAGCTGGGACAACACCATGACCTACAACACCCTCACACAAGGGGATGAAGCAGGGGCCAGGCACAACTAGGGGGCAGACTGCAAGCCTGGATGAAGGGCAAGGTTCCTGGGGCTGGGATCAGAGGTGCACTGCCCAGTTAGAACCCAGGCAGCAGTGCTGTATAGCCCAGGGGCACAGACTTGACCAGCACTGTTTAAGTTCCCCATTTATGACCTGGACTCAGCTCATCCTCAGCAAATATGCTGATGGAACAAAAATTCCACAAGTGGAAGTGCAACCACAAGTGGAAGTGCAAAGTTAAACCCATACACCAGTAAAGGCTGGGGGGCAGCTGGACAGAAAACAACTCTGCAGAAGACACTGGTGCTGTTGTACATGAACTAGCAATGCTTCCTCACAGTAACAACAAATAAAAGGGTTGGCAGCATCCTGGATTAGGAAAAAGCATCACTTGCAGCATGAGAAAGGTGATCCTTCTCTTTCATTCTAATTCTAGAATTAGAATTTGGCTCCCCAACTCAAGAGTGACACAGATGGACTGATGTGACACCAGCAAAGGGCTATAGAGACAATAAAGTGATTGGGAAGTGGCTGAGAAGGCTGAGATTGTTAAGCCTGGAAAGGGGAATGATCAGGAGGATATTACCAGTGTGTATAAATACTCAAAGGTTAAAAGGCTTAAGGCAGACTCTCCCTAGCAGTACTGAGGGATGGGACAATAGCCCGCAGGCACAAATTAAAATAATGGAAATTCAACTTAAAAACAGGGGATGGAGTCATTTATTTTTCTGTGGGGTGGTTGAAGAGCAGAGAACTTGTCAAGAGAGGTTAAATCACCATTCTCAGAACCATTCCAAACCCAACTGAACACATTACTGACCACTGTAACTAGTCTTGTTCTAAAAAGATGAATTTGGATCAGGCCATGTCCAAAAGTCTCCTCCAACTTCAGGTATTCTGTGTATTCTGGGATTGAGTTTCCTAAAACAACCTCAGTAATTCCTGTTGCACAGTATTCTGGGATTCTTTGAGTTTCCTAAAACAACCTCAGTAATTCCTGTTGTACCTGTCCTGTTTCTCTTTTTGAGTCTCTGTCCTGTAGCAGATTCCTCCTCTGAAAAGACATCTATCAAGCTGGTTATAGAGGCTATTTTTTTTTCAAACCAAGGATCCCTTTCAGTGTTCAGTTATTAATATAGCTTAAGTTTTACTAGTTTGAATAGAAAGGCAAAGATTGCATAAATCAGTATTGCACTTTCTCCAGGTTCAGTAGTGTTCATCTTCAACATCAAGATTTTCATTTCTACAGTTTTTCCTGTGTCCTACACTAAAATTCAGTGCACAAGTCTGCACCAGGTATTTCTTCTCACTTTTAACAACTACTTCCATTTCCCTTATTGCTGCTGTGTATTATAATGCACAGAGCAATACAGCTTGAGTGAATTTCCTACAAGCCCAGCACTACACAGACCCAAGTGTTGGCTAGCTCCAATTAATGACAATCAGGTTACATGAAACTGAAAAACATACAAAAGTCTACTGCTTCAACTGTCCCAACATAAAGCTGTTACTGGACACTTCCAATGCCCACTGGTTTCCTGGTTTATTTTCATTTTCTTTTGCCCTAATAAGAAACCTCACAAAAAATTCACATATCACTGCCTTGGAACCTGTGGTATCCCATTGTTATAAAAACAACATAAGAGATGAGAAAGTCATTAAATATCATGGGGGACACTCTGTTTATTCAAAAAGATATCAAAATTTGTTGATGTTTTCACATATTTCCTTCATATTAACTTACATGGTTATTATTTACACAACCAAACCTGGACAGTTACCTGTATGTTGTTCCATCTCTCTCATGTTTCTTTAAAGCCACTGTCCTGGTACTTTCAATCAAACTAATTACTCTCTTTTACCTAAAAAATATCCCATCTGTGACAAATTTAGGCTAGAGATTTGCTTAAAGGATCCTCTAACAGTTCCTAAAAGCTTCTCCTAAGAGTCTATATAAATTAGTCCAAACCTCAGTGGGAAAGATTGGCACTGAAGTTTCCCTTATGATACCAAAGCTAGACAAACATGATGCTTTCAAAAATCCCCACAATGTCTACACAGGTAATTTGATTTTGGAGGTAGAATATAGCTGCACAGCATAACACAGCTGCCTTTCTCATCCACATGTTCTTCTACCACTTTAGCCTGATGATTTTCACATACCCACTGACTTTCATTTCCCAGTGTCTACATTTTTCATTCCTATCTCATTAGTACAGACATACCCACACAGCATCACAGCTCACACTACTGCTTTAAGTCATTTTTCAATTAAAAAGGTGGAAAGAGTCAATCTTCATGAGCAAATCTCAGAAACTGCAGAACTTAATTGATACTTATGGGAAGAGATAAAAGACTGGTATCACTGGATATGTTAAGAGAACCACTTGAACTTTAACTAATTCTACACATTATTTCGTGACTTGTCATCAGACAAAAATCCATGGTGTGTGTATTTCAGCTATTTTTAAAAGTACTTCAAGGGCATTACTTTTGAAGTGTGTTCAAATTGATGGGGGCAATTTAAAGGATGGACACCAATGGAAAGAATGGTCTTATCTGACTATGAATATTAAGGCAACACAAAAGTAACATAATACTTTCAATAAAACTACATGCTTGGCTTTAGCAAACGAGGTAATGCACCCAATAATTGCTATATGAGAGACAGGATAATGACTGAGAAAGATATATCACCAACTGCCTAAATACTCCACCATCATCCAGAGCCCACAGTCACTGGGGAGCCCTGTTTTGCAGGGAGGACCTGGAGAAACCTTCCTGGCAATTAGAAAGATCCCATATGGTGCATCTACCCACAGATGAGGTCTCTAAATTCCCTGAAAATGGGTCCAGCTTTTATAGGCCCAAATGAACAAGTCAAAGTGACCTAATAATATTTTTAGCACAGAAACTCCATCTGATGGCACACTTCTAAACCAGCAGGGGCCAGAGCTTGGCCGGAGCCCAGGCCTTGGCTGGGAGGGTTTTCCCCTAAAACACCCTACAAACAAACCTCTATTCATGTCAGTTGGGAAAATTTCTTAAAATGATACATTTCTTGCAGATAACTACACCAGGTTATACAGAGCTAGCATAAGCATCTGTGTAATTTATTTTTAGCTAAATAATACTGATGGTGTTAGTCACATAATGCCCAGGGTTCATCTTTTAAGTCAACTCTGGCTAAGACATGCTGCTCAGGCCTAAGCACATCAAAGAGTCAATAAGAAACATTTTCCCTGCTGTAAAATAGCAAGGTAAAACAAAATATGAGGCCACCACCTTCTGTTTCACCACCCACCTTGCAGCTTCGGAACAAGTCCTTTCAGAAGCAGTTACACATTCAGTTATTAACAGAGGGCAGCACCTACAGAGGATTTCATAATCTCCGGCCATTAGTTTTACTTCTTATTTACAGCTCAGTGCTTGCTTCAGGTTATTTCCCCATTCCTTTCTCAGAGCTACATTTCATTATCAATGGTTCGGACACACACCTAAACAAACCTGCAAAAAGCTTTTAACTCTGGGGAATGAAAAACACCAGAAAGCTTGACCATTCAATTACCTGTGGTCATTACTAAGAATGACAACTTCAGCAGCCATTACAGCTGTTGTACATGTTTATACGGTTTTTAAATTGTACAGCTGTAATGTTTTTTAAAGTAGCTTCTGGAATGACTGTTGTCTACCAGCAAAATGTCAACCCTGATCATCTCACCTGGAAGCCTCAAATGGAGCAGATACAATGCTGGTGTCTACATGAACCTCAAGATGTTCTGTGCAGGACTGTCCAATACACAATGCACCTTGTTTTAAGTGTCCGACAGCACCAGCAAAGGTTTAGTGAGCACAAAAGTACCTCCCTCTGTGGGTATGGCAATGAAGAGAGCCACAGACACAACTCCACTCCTTTGCTCCCAAGAACACAGATGAAAAGGCCTGTGGAGCTTTCAGGAGCTATTGCCTATAAAAAACTTGCTAAACAGATCATCACTGTACGTACCTGAGCAATAAATGAAATCGAAACAGACTGCACAGCTCTGCAATTCAGCCTGGCAAGGCTCATCAAAGAAATGATGAATCATTCCCTACTACCAGCAACAACCACGTATCTGAAATGTGCTGATGACTTCAAATCTCTTGAAAAAGAAAGCTCTTTGTCGCTTGCTGCTTGTACCTGCTTCAGCAAAGTAGATGATGTAACACAGTTCCTGTTGATTGACTCACTGTGGGAACAAGAACTGCTGTAGACAACTCACTGCAATTCTGACAGGTAAGGTTAGACTACACATACACTGCCCCCTAAGAAAAATAAGCTGCTTCTCTGAGTATTCTTACACAGTAGAATCAAAGAAATTAGAAGTGGAAAGACAGTATGTGGAACAAAAAATAATATTGCTGTGTGGAAAATTCAGTGTCAGCTGAAAATAAATGCTGCATTTTTTTTCCCAAGCTAAATTATTTATTACTAAAGTAAATCCAAAAAATGAAATCAAAATTACAATTTTAGGGAGGGGATAAAGTATTGAGATTATTTAAGTCAACCCTGAGGTATCTAAAAGTCTGCTACAGGTCATTGTCTTTTCCAAAACTGAAAACTGCCGCAAGCAAAACCTTCAGTTCCAGAGGAGTTGTCTTCATGTTTTCTAATTTCAACAGAAGTCCATTACCTGCTTCCTAGGAATTTTTAACAAGTGACCAGATGGCAACATCAAAGTACAGCCATGGGTGGACAACAAAGCCATCCCAACCCTGCAAAATCTGACTTCTTGCTACATTCCAGCTTATGCCTCTCTGTAAAATAAAACAAACTACAGGAGAAAGGTGGCCTAGAATTGTACCACTATTCCAATATTATCAACACTTCCATTAAATTTGGGTTTTCTGAGGCTGCCCTAAGACTCCTTTGACCTTTTTATAAAGATAAAGCAGATGTCAGAAATCTTAATTCTTCCGACTAAGGTAATAAGTAAATTCCTTCAACAAAAGTTTCAGTCTTTACATCCTAGATCTTCTGTGTGAAAAACTGACAACTGCGCATTAAATAAAACCAAAAGAACAAGATCATCTTCTAACAATAAACACTGACTGTATCCTTCCATTTCAAGGGACTTGCCTTACTGCTGGGATACAACTGGAAGCCCACAGGTTGGTGAAGAAGCGCAGGACTGGCTCCTAAACCAAAACTTGCAAGTGAACCAGAGGTAACTGCACCACCACAAGCATCAGCAGTGCAGCTATGGAGCAGTGCAGATGGGCAATTATCCTCGTGCAGCTGGATACTGCCCAAGGAATGGGCTCCCTTCCCCTTGACACTCCCCTGTCTCACAGTCCTTCCCTACCTTCATGCCAATTCTAGTCATAAACTGACATTCAAGGACCTGTTTAATCCAGGAAATCTTCAGGAAAAAAAAAGCCCAGGGCCCCTGATAACTGTGAAACTGTGTCTTTTTTAAAAACAAAATAGGCACACTTTGCATGCCCTGGCAAAATATTCTATGCAAGGAGAGTAATTTATGAACACTCTATACCATATATCCACCCCTTCCTGGCTTCCCTGGCAACACATTATGTGGAACATCAAAATGAAGCCCACAAACTGGAGCAAAAGAACAGGCCCACATAACACTGCGCAATGACCACCTCGATCAACAAAACATTCTTACAGATACAAACCTTGAGTCTGAACCATGTGAGGAGTTTGGACAATTTTCTTCTAAATTCTGTTCAGACACTACCTAGTTTGCATTACTCTGCGTGAGATCAGAAGTCATGTAGGCAGAAACACAGAATATAGAGTTTACTATTTTTAAAACAGGAAGTGTAATTCCAAAAAGCAAAGAAATCCCAGCTGTGACACAGACTCTCTTAGAATAAATCTCATCCCTATCATTACTGTCTGTAAGTCCCCTCCTCTCACCTCCCACATCAGCCACCCATAACTATGAAGCTCACTTCACTGGTGTCTTCTCTACTCAGAGAGTGCACTGGGCAGCTTCCAGCCTTGAAATGAACAGGCATTAGTCTGAAAATATTTTCACCTCTAATATCCCCCTCAGGACAGTATTACTTTGTTCACATCACAGATGTGAAAGCAAGATGTTGCTTAAATGTTATTTTTTTTCTTTAATAACTGAAGCTCTCACTAGTGCCTTAAGTCTTGTAGTTCTGAGAGCCTCACGAGTGGCAAAGAAAGGAAAGCAGAAAAAAGCCATGATACGCCACGCCTCACAGGCTGTTTAAAGTTTAAGACCTTTAAACCATGGAGAATATCAAATAAACCACCAGCAATGTCAACAGGTCTCCACACAGACCAAATCCACCTGCCCAGACCAGATTTCAGAACAGGAGTTAAACAGCCTGATTCAATGGGTACACAGAAGAACAATGAGAACACTGCTGCCTCACGATAGCTTTTTCATTGACCTGATCTCAATTTGGTTCAGACAAATGTTTAATAAATGCAGCGTTGCTCTGGAAATTGGTCTTTTTAATATTCACAAATGCCTCATTGGTATAAGGCCAAAAAAAAATTATATTCTAAAATCTCACTGGTAAACTCAATTTAAGGTGCACAAAGCGGAACTTGCCAATTACAGGCAGGATTACTGCCCCTGGATCCTAAGTTTTCCTCTGTACCTTTAGGTGATGAGGAAAGAAACGGAATTAGAAATGTTACACGTGGTGAGTATCCACCTGAAAACACAGGTGAGAGCTGTTTCGTTTGGGCAGCTATGGAAAATTCTTCCAGGTAGAGTGAGGTGATCAAAGTGTCTTCCTTCAGCATTGCCCTCCCCTTCCCCATTACCATTATGCACATTATTCCCCTTCAAACAGCTGGAACAAGAAACTGCTCTGAAGGCTTCATCATTGGAGACATGCCATGCACTGGGTCAATCACAGACATTTAAGAACCAAAGCAGCTTTATGATCTTTGAACTGGTGTCTTTAATGTTCCTTCCAACCCAAACCATGCTGTGATCCTGATACAAAAAGCAAGTCAGCGTCATCACAAGTCTCACTTTTTATCTTCTAAGCCCACAAATTCTCTTTTCTCTCATTTCCTTTAAAAAGTGCCCTTCACATGCAGGATCACCCAGGAAGTTTTAATGTGAATAGACAGGAAAGGGTGTTGAGGTAAAATCTGGTGAAAATATGCAGCTCACCACTTTCACAGAAGTTAGCAAGCCTGGTTCAAGATTAGGCCAAATACATTACCATTTTATGAACATTTTTATATATTGGTCAACACATTTCTTATCCAGTCTCTGAAATTATATACTTACAGCAGTAGGAAATACACATGTATATATACAAGGCACATACACTTGTAGAGACAAGCCTTATTACGAGGAATTAATCAGCGTGATCCACAGATCACTTAATTCAGGCTCTGACAAGCCAAAGTAAAAAAAAAAAAAAAAAAAAAAAAAACTACTTTCAAGATGAGGAATCCTTACATGGAACAAATCTGCTCCATCTATTTGCTCTTCAAATAGATGAAAAGAGCACCACTGACAAGAGCAAAAACCTCAGGGTGTTACAAAAGTAGAAGAAGAGTATTCAGCAAGATGAGGAATCCTTACACGGAACAAATTTGCTCCATCTATCTGCTCTTCAAATAGATGAAAAGAGCAGCACTGACAAGAGCAAAAACCTCAGGGTGTTACAAAAGTAGAAGAAGAGTATTCAGAGCAACAAGTCTTAATACACTGAAGTGTTTATGAAGCCAGCAGTGAATAAAATAAAAATCTGGATATCTGAGCATTCTAACTGTTAAGCAAGACTAGTGATTACTAATACATAATTAAAAGTTAGCTAGCACTGGGGACTGGGGAGGCACTAAGCATGGATACTGACCAAAAGCATGTTAAAAATTAACACAACCCACTCTTCTGTGTCTCAGTCCATCTCTTCAGCTTGCTCAGCATTGAGCTTTCCTTCACATTTTCCACTGAATGAGGCAAAGCTACAAAGGGTAGTAAGTTATGCATAACTTGCCCAGGCAAAAGTTCCATCCCAATCACATGAAACTGAAGGGATCAAAGAGCCTATTTTATTTTCCTGAAAATTAACATGCTTCCAGTCACAAATTTTATATTCCTAATAGATATTTCATTGCAAATGGCTATTTATTTGATGAATTAATAAATAAATCAGAAGCATATTGCAGACCTGTCTTACCATGTCTTTTCCTGTTTCAAGATCATCTTAATCTTTCACCTGATCTTTCTTTTCCTTAGTAATAAACTTCAAAAAGATTACTAGGTACCCAGTTAATACTCAGAAAGAAAAAATATGTGTAAAGGCTACCATTGAAAGAAAAATAGTACCTATAAAAGTAGAAAACAGAGAACATGAAGATTTTATATTGGCTGATAGCAACACAATCCTCTGGAAAGCTGCAGCTTCCATATCATGGGCTAACAAATCCAGAACCTGAGAGCTGCACGTTTCAGGTAAAGAAAGGTAAGTCACCTTTCACTTCCTGATCAGAAACAAGGTTCCACACAATCGAATTGGAACAATCCCCCTGAAGAGAACTGGCCTTTTCTTGCTGAGCAACAACACCATTTGAGTCTGAGCTCCAGCTTCAGAACCAATGATGGAAATGCAAACATGACAGGAGTTCTGTGCCTGACTGAAACAACAGGCCTCTCCCAGCAGCAGAGTTGAGAATAGCTTGGGCAGGTGGGTGGAAGGCAGGAATTATTGGTTATTAAACAAGAGGACTAAAAGAAAACTCAAAAAAACCCACCAAAAACCATACTGCCAAGTTTGAAAAACTATTTGAATAACTAGTGCAACAAGATGTGGTATCGTGTTTCCTCAGAGAGGAGAAAAAAACCTGCTGTGCTTTGGTATAGTAAAAGCAGAAATTCCAGGCATAACTTGAGAGCTGGTCATATGAAACAGGGCCTTGGCTTCTTCAAAACACTCTTTCCCAGTTTGTTGCAATACTTTCATTTCTATGATGTGCAATTTGCAATTCTTAGGAAGAAAAATATCAATCCTTCAGTTCCAGCAACTCTGCACTACAGTAAAACCTGAGCGTCAGTCATTTAGAGAAACTGACCAAGTCTCTATTGCCTTAGTCTTCTGAGAGAAGGATGAAGAACCTTTTGTCTCACCAAAATGTGCACACAGAATGAGCTCAGCTAACAGTCCAACCAAGACCAAGAAGGACTGCCTACAGCCTTTAAAAGGACTCAAGTTATGAGACAGTAAAACTAAATATCTAGAATACTCCCAAGCTAGACTATAATCATGGCTTGTCTACTTCCTCTTCTGAGGCAAGCACTCACTTCAAAATGCTTCTGCAGCTGGGCAAAGTGCAGTTGCAGTAGTAAGGAGCTGTGGCCAGTGCTCTGCTGGGTTATGCTCACACCTTCACTTTCCCCCGCTGTGAGGGCACAAAGAAGTTCCTGCAATTACACCTAAGTGTAGCAGAATGACAAAAACTAGAGCATTACATTGACATAACTGGACACCCAAAGAGAAAAGCTTAAAAATAAACTCCCAGAAGCTTCATCGTTACCATGTGCAAGGGGTTTTTCTTCTACTCTCACCCTGCAGACTCTTTTCCTTGCTTTTAAGAAGAAATCAAATTGTTTTTATTGCTTGAAAAGTACTTCACTATGGCTGAATATATTTATCACTTTGTTTAAACAGCTTAAACTTACAAAAGATGTTTATTTAGATGCTATCATTAACTGCTACTGATAATGCTGCTGACAAGCATCTTATCTCTTTCACATGTTGTAAAATAGAATAAAATCACTTTGTAAAATGAAACATTTTTCAAGCAGTCTACGACAAGCTCTCTTAAAAAAATTATAAATTTAATCTCCTCAAGACAAACACCCTGATACTTTACTGCCTTTCTTCCTGTTACCTTATGCTGTAGTTTCCCCCAAACAATTTCAAAACTTAAAGAAATAAGATAACTCATGTTTCAGGTCTGTTTCACAAACAGAAGAAACAGAACTTTAAGAAGAGATAGAAAATAGAGGGAAGAAAAAGAGGTAATGCTGCTTAACTAATAAATTCATATAAATAATCTTCTCTCAATCTCTCTTAAGCTCCAAAATAACTTTAATCTGTAAGAAGCTTTCAAAGTTAGCACTCAGAAGTCTCAGTTATTTTCCACTCCAAAATTACCTCTCATATCTACTGTTGTTGCTTTAAAGACAAGAAAACTCACTTTGGGTCTGAATGCTACATATTATTCCAAAGATCATTTGGAGGTGAATGCATTCAGTGCAGTGATTAAATGTCAGCTAAATCACAACTAAGAATGCACACCAGACACAGTCCACATTTAAACAGCTGTAGTGAATAGCAAGGTAATTGTAACTAAATTACAACTGCTTTGGACTTTCACTTCAAGAAAACAGAAAAGAATTTACTGCTTTCTGAAACAATACATTTTTAAGCACTAAAATCCTCAGAATCAAAGATGGCCTGTGATTCATGTTTCACTCTTAAACGTCTGTGCCTTTTTGCAGGTAAATACAAGCAATTGTTGTCACTCCCTCACCACAGAATGCCTTCTTTCAAATACCAGTCCAGATTTCTCCTCACTTCTCTTTGAAAAGGTTGACAGGCAGGGTAGGAGAGACCAAGCAAAACAATGAGAAACTCATGACAATAAGCAGCAATATATTGAGAAAAGACAGTATAAAATACCCTGGTTTCTGACTTCTTCAATTCCAACTAAGCTAAAAAGATAAGTTTTGCTGGGGATATTTCCTGAAGCATCAAGGGTAAAGGCTGCCACAACACAGGTACACCCGTACCCCAAACACCATACCTGCCCCTTTCTCTGCATCACGCACAGATCAGGTCTTCTGACAATTTAACATCACAAACTACAGCAGTTAAAACAAGCTGAATTCTCGAATATTAGAGCAAATTAGAGAAACCCATCCTCGAACACCTTTGTCTGCTTTTATCTCGACAGCATTGGCACACAAGGTCAAAGACAACCGGCGTGGGAGAGGAAGAGTTAACAGCCAGAACTTGTCCGTGTTTCCAAAATAGAGCGGTGGCACCAACGTTGCCATTCTGCCGTGTTTACAAGAGGGAACAGAGTTCGGGATAAACCTCTGGCTGCAGTCACGCTGTATCGCTAGGACACATTCCTTCAGTGTCCGGCTGCACCCGGCCCAGATAAAGACACAGAACCCCGCACACCTGGAAGGAGCCCCGGGACAGGGGGGACACCCACGGGAGAAGGAGGCAGCGCTGGAAGGGCTGCGGAAAGCACAGCCCTGAGGGGAGCGTGCCTCCGGGAGGGCGAAGGTTTAGGGGCAGATCCTGGCGAGCACGAACAGGGAGAGGCTGGCGGGGTCGGGCCGGGCAGGGGCGCAACACTGCCGGGGACGGCTGAGGAAAGGACTCGGAGCTGGAGGCACCGGGCTGCGGGCAGGTGCCCCCGGCAGCCGCGGAGGGGCGGCGGGGCCGGACAGCGCGGGGCTCTCGGGACCGCCGCCCGCGCCCCGGGGAGGGAGCGGCGCTGCCCCGCTCCGGGAGCTGCCCCGCGGGGCCCGGGGCTACAGAGCGGCGGGTCCGCCCTCAGCGAGTCCCTCCGGACCCGGGCCCGACCGCGGGATTCCCGCGCCTCCCGTGTCTCCCCGCCGCCCTCGGGGTCCCATCCCCGTGCCCCCGCTCCGCTCACCGGCCGCGGCTCCCCCGTCCCTCAGGTCCAAGATGGCAGCGCGGCCCGCCCGGCCTCCGGCAGCGACTTAGCAAAGTCGGGCGCGACGTGCGCAGGCGCCGAGTCCCACGGCTGCCGAACAAGGACTACAGCTCCCACCGTGCCCCGCGCCAGGCACTGCGCATGCTCGGCGCGGGCCGAGGGGTCGCGGACAGGGCGGGGCCGTGAGGGCCGCGGTGAGCGGCGGAACGCCGTGTGCTCTGGAGCCGGGCTTGCAGCGCTGGGGGCCTTCATCCGGGGAAGAGGAGGCTCCAAGTGCAACTTGGAGCACCTTCCAGTGCCTGAAGGAGCTCCGAGGGAGCTGGAGAGGGACTTCGAACAAGGGCCTGTAATGACAGGACAAGGGGCAATGGCTTCCCACTGCCAGAGGGCAGGGTTAGATGGGATATGCTCCGAGGGAGCTGGAGAGGGACTTTGAACAAGGGCCTGGAATGACAGGACAAGGGGCAATGGCTTCCCACTGCCAGAGGGCAGGGTTAGATGGGATATTGACAAGAAATGCTTCCCTGTGAGGGAGCTGAGGCCCTGGCACAGGGTGCCCAGAGCAGCTGGGGCTGCCCCTGGATCCCTGGAAGTGTCCAAGGCAAGGTTGGACAGGGCTGGGAGCAGCCTGGGACAGTGGGATGTGTCCCTGCCCATGGCAGGGGTGGAATGAGATCTTTAAGGTTCCTTCCAGCCCAAATCATTCCATGAATCTGTGATTCTGTAAACAGAGCATATACGTATGTGTGTGTGTATACACAGACTACAGTAGAAATCTTGGATAATCACAGCACCCCCGAGGGCTCAGCTGGCAGAAGATCACCTGAGGAAGCTGCGGCCATCCCTGGCCCCAGGTTACTGCAGTGACACCAGGAACAGCAAATCCCTGAGAGCACAAAGGAACGTCCTGGCTAACGTGAGTCTGTACCAGTCAAGCAGCTGGGACATCACTGCTGTCACTGTGTGCTTTGGGACACAAAATAAAACCCTTTGAAAATAAAATAACTTCTGTGATTTTAAAGAATCTGTTGCAGGTGCTCAAGCCAGTGATATTATTTAACTTTTACATAAAATCTTTCTTGTTTCAAGTGTATTTTTTCTTAACCTGAACACACTGTTGCATAAGTGAATGCACAGAAATTACAATACACTTCCTCTTTTGACAGTGAGGAATGAGAGAGTCTGCACTCTGAAATCAGAGGAAAGAATACCCAATATTGAGAGAGTAGGAGAATATCCACAGTATATATATATATATATATATATTTCAATAAAGGCATTAAAAAGGAGAAAGATCTCCTGCCCATTTATTTCACCTCCCAGCTGGCACACAACACTGTTTGCTCCTGCAGATTGCCTGTGGCTGGACTCCCAGCGGTGGGAACACTGCACTGTACCATTCTCCGCCGCCGCCTGGGTGAATCTCACCTTTAGCAGAGCTGAGTGTTTGCAGGAAGAAGCCGGATGCTGCCCCAAGGACACATCCCTGTAGCCCCTGTGGAATCCCCAGGTGAGCCTACGTCCATCCCTAGGGCAGTGTGGCCATTTGCAGTCTCTTTTTATCGTACTGGGTTTTGGTAGGTAAAGGTTGCTAAAGCAGATGTGAATAACACTCAGTGTCTCTTTTTGAGAACATCACATCAGTTGTCCTCTGAGTTACTGTCTTCCCCCTCCTTTTTCCAACTGGCATTTCTGGCAAAGTGCTTTTTTTTCAAAATCAACAGCCCTAATCTCTTTGTTTTCCAGCTTCTGATGCCTCCAGTCAAGTTCCATTTGTTCCATCTGCTCTGTAAAATTCACGATAAAAAGAATGTATTCCAGGTGCAGACTGCTTATCAGTTTGTGCTTCCAGGCCAGGAGGAACGCAGAACAGTCCTCACATTCACACTTTCAGATATCATTTCCCCTGGTAAAAATCATGGCCTGTCAGTGAATTGGAAGAACAAATAAATAATTAACACAGAATACATGATGAGTGAAGATGAATATAATTGAGTGGCAGAAGAACTATGTATCCAAGATTTTACCTTTGGGGAGAGGAGTGGAATGCTTAATTATTGTCTTTTTTTCCCCTATGCTTTTTATAACTACAAGATACTCAGGCAGGATGGAATTTTCTTGCTATTCCCTGTCATAGCTTTGTTTTGACGAGTACAAACCCCAACAGATAGGAAACCTTCCCACAACAGTGCAGGCTGGCCTTGTCAAAAACTTTTCAGGAAAACTGAATGCTTTAGTAGCTTTCCACATTTGCTGGGTTTGATATGGTGATGCTGTGCTTCTGGGAGATAATTTCTGAGAAATAATATTTAATAATTTTCATAATATTTTTGTTTTATTTCTCAGTCCAATCCAGACTGGTCAGTGGAATTTGTGCTTGTGGCAAAATATGTGTAGCATTTATTCTCGCTTGGGCTATTGTAAGTAATAATATTCACATCCCTAATGGAAGCTTATCCTGTTGTAACAACTGCCACAATCAGTGAGTGCTGTTGGTGCTGAGAGTTGACTGGGAAGCCACTGAGCATAAGGGTCTGTGTGACAGAGTGATGTAAATGATTTCCATGTTTGAACCTTTCTTGTGGTAATAAAAATAATTCTGAAAGTTCATTAAAATGTTGGGATTCTGTTTGATTTTTGAGCATAAGTCTGCAAATGGACATTGCTCTCTGGTACCTCTGGGCCCTGGGTTCCCTCAGCTAAAGGGCTGGGACAAGACTGTGTGGCAGAAGAACTGAACACTTATTATTCTCCTATCCCTAGAGTATGGGATTCCCTCTCCTGAAATAGACCCCGTCTTCATTCCCTCGGTTTTTCCACTCTCAACCAACTCCAAAGACCTCACACAAGACAAACCTCTTCTTTCCAACATTACATAATTTCCTAAAGATTGCACAGCAAGTCTTTTGTCAAACCTGGAAACAGGGCTGGGTTTCTTAGCTCCTTGACAAGTGTTTAATGATTTTTTAGTTTAGTGGTGTGGGGGTTTTTATTGTTGTTGTTTTGGCATTTGGTTTGGTTTTTGTGCGAGGGGACAGAATCACTTAAATACAAAATAATTCAGGTAGGAGGGAACCTCTGGAGACCTCTAGGTCCACCCCATGCTTGAACCAGAACCAACTTAGATAATGCAGCATAGGTAAGAGATAAATACCCTCACTGCTGGAGACTGCACAGCCCCTTCGTGCCCTAGTCCAGTGTTTGATGCCCCTTAGTCCACTTTACTTCCTTATATTTTTTTGTGATTTCACAACTCTGCAAGGAGTATAGCTTGTCCTCCTTACACCTCCCCAGCAAGCAGTTTTAGGCAGCAGTAAGGTGCCCCTTCGCCTTCCCTTCTCCAGGCTGAGCAGATTCAGCTCTCTCAGCAGCTGCTCATGTGTCCTGTGCTCCGTCCCTGATAGCTTGGTGGCCTCCTCTGGACTCTGGTTCCCACGTGCCTAGATAGGAAAGGCACCAGGGAGCTTGGGCTGGTCCCAGCACTCACAGGTGAGTTCTTATCACTGCAGAGTAAAAGGTGAGTTCCTCACCCTGCTGGCTGCACTCTTGGTGACACAGTCCTGAATGTCCTTTGTCACAGGGCACTCAGCTGGGCTCCTACTCAGCCTATTGGGACCACAGCACCTCCTCCACCAAATTGCTTTCAAGGCAGCACCCCCATGTCCTGCTGAATTTGAGTTACTCCCTCCCAGACCCAGAACTATCTTTGACCACTGGCATTTGTCTTCGCTGAGTTTCCTGAGGGTTTTTTCCACCTTCCTGTACTGTAGGATCTCAGTCCCTATTTCTGATTAACTTGAAAACATGAAGCTGCTGCTTGTACTGGGGACACCACAGTGACCATGTCTCCATGGAGGCAGTTTTGGTAGTGTGGATGTTTTCCTGTTTTGGGATAGACACAGCCCCAAGCAAGTATCCAACAATGACTGTGGAACAGTCATCAGGTGTCATCAGCACCAATTAGCGCCTAAGCAATTGTCAGTCTTTAACTATGGCTTAACGCTGCTGTCTGACTTAAGGTTGTGTAAAGTTGGTGATTTATAAATGCAGGAGTACTTTGTTTTCACATAATTTTTCTGTACTGGTGTTAAAGCACTTTGTAAGTACTATGATGTCAATCTTATTTTTCTAGAGCATTTTGTTAGTTGGGTAATTATCCCAGGAATGCTTTATCTTTTAAAATCTGACTTCTTGTCTTGAAATTGTCATCCCTAGAAGGAGGAACTTTGTTGAGCTGCCTTGTAAGGAGAGTCTGAATTCATTTCATTCATGAAGATAATGGTGTAGTGTCAGAGTGTATCTATTTCTAATTGACTTTAAAATCAGAATTGATTAATTTGATTTAGAATTTAAAAAAATACCAGTAGGAAAATATAGATTACTTCCTGTTATCTGCAGAAGGAATTAATGAACCCTTCAGGTTGGCGAGAAACTATTATTATTTCCAAGTAATCTAATTAAAGGGTATAAAAAAAGACATGCGGCTATTTAATTGTTTTATTACTCAATTGCTCTACAGTGCATAATCAGAGAAGTGGGAGGGAGTGATTAGGTGTCTTGAGAACGGAAATGACACAACCAAGATATGCAGATGTTCTAAAGGAAGGAGAAGCTACTGGGAAAATTGAACCTCTCTTACCCACACAAAAGACTGAAGATTATTTTTCCCTGGGAGTGAAGAACATGACACTGTAAATGTGCTGTGGGGTTTTCAGAAGCAAACATGAGATGTTGGTGCTGGGAAAAGTAAAACACACCAGGCAGTGCTTAACTGGTGGCTGTGTCCAGCTCTTGTCTCCACAGGGGCCTGGCAAGCAGGGTCGGCTGGGCCTGTGGGAGGCACCACAGCAGCTCTGCAGTGTCCACAGGCGCCACGTGGATCCCAGTTCCAGCTTTGCCCTCTGGATGATGCACTGAGGACCCACCATGGGAGCAGGTGCTCAGTGTCAGTGTGAATTGGATGCCTGCTTCTGGCAGCTCTTTGAGAAGAGTTTTTGACATACAGATGTTTGTAGAGACAGAACATTTTGTTTAGACCCAGGTTTATTTAGTCCCACCCAGATCACCTCTCTCATTTATACAGTTGTGAATTATCTACATCTGAAAGGCTGACTCATCTCCTGAGTGGTTTGCCTCCTTGCAAATTGCTCTGGTATAAATCAGCTCGTGTTTCAGAGCAGAACAGTTACTGAAAAAAAGCCTTGTAACATCAAAACTAATACAAAGGGAGGAGGTATGATTTAACTACCTGGAGCTTGATAAAGCCAAATAAAGCTAATGAACTGGTTTCCATTAATAACTCTTTAATAGTCCTTATCAGCTTTAGGGGTCTGTACTTTACCTTATGTAGCACCTTGTAACATGATGCCTGAATGTTCTTTGCCAAAAATTAAAACCCCACACAAGCTATCAATTCTGATGAGTGCGAGGTGGAGTTATTTCACTACATCCCTCTGTCCCTTGGAGCTGCAGCATTACACTTGTGAACTCTGAACAAAGCCTCTGGTCTTGGACTGACAGTCCAGGTTTGGGAGATCCCTGGCTGAGCAGAAATCATTCTCATTCACTCGATTTCTTTCATCCAGCCTTTCTTATGCTCAGTGTGCAGTGAGTAACTGGGCACTGGATTGCAATCTGAGGGTGAGTAACAGCAGGGGCAGGAAGGTTGCTGTACCAGTCCCATCACATGCTATTAACATACCAGGTGCAGTGCTCATGATTTCCTAGACTGGATCAGGGGAGAATTTACTTGGTTGAACTTGCTCTGCAAGGCCCAGGGTTTGGTCCTCAGCCGATGTTCTGCGCATGCTTGTTATGACTGGAGAGGGAGGAGAAGATGATGCACTTGACTTACCACCAGCCTAGAGCCTGGGGCTCTCTGGGACTGAACCAGCCTCTTGTGTAACAGGCTGGCTCCAGGATTCTCATAAGGAACAAAATGTTCTGGTTTTCCTCTTGTTGACGGTATAAGGAAAATAAGAGGCAAGAGGTAATAAAATTAGTCAAAGCTTCCCTTCGCATCAGTTCATTTGTTGTCTTCTGGGTCTTGCTTCAGTTTCTGCCTGCAGTGGTGTACACACAGCATGTTAGTGTTCTTGAAACAAAAACACAGCCACCTTTTAACCCTTGGACTAACTATGCTCCTCCCAAAAGGCATCAGCTCAATCATACCCAATTTTGAATGTTGCTCATCCTCATTCCCAGGGAAGCAAAATGAAGGCTCTCTCTGCCCTCTGTTGGGCAGTTCTTGGTGGGAGGGGATGGTATCATTACAGCATTAGGACCTGGCATGGTGCAGAAGCCTTTACTGAGGACAGGGTGGGAGAAAGTCAGCTGCAGTAAAACTGTATGTATGTGTAAAAATTAGTATCATGGGGAAAATCGTATAATCATCATGATGCAAACACTTGCTACAGTAATAGAAACATTTCTGTGGATGGAGACTGTGTTATAACTGCACTGGATCCCAGCCATTCTGTATTGCTGGCTGGGGCCCTCACAAGTGTGAGGCTAGAGACCTTGCTTAGAAGACATCACTGGTGATGTCACTAGACACCTCGTGACGTTTGCCATGGTGTGATCTAACTGGATCATCAAACAGTCCGTGTGTCCCTCTGCACAGGACAGCTGTGCTGGCTGGAGCAGCAGTTAGACACCTCCTCTTTCATCTGCATCAATCACCATGGGGATTCTTCTTCACTCCTCACCAAACCACTATGCAGGGTAGAACAATACTGATTTCCTAACCAGGGTCTCCTGAAGGCCACCACCACAATATTGTAGTGCCTAAAAGGCAGAGCTGAATTTGTGTTTGCAAATGTGCATCTGAGTTTGTGGAAGGGTGAAGTCATTGCAGTTTGCATGCAAGGGCAACCTGATGTACAGAATATAACACTAAGTGATCTTTTTCTCTGTGGGTACCACTTTGAGACATGCAGGGAGTATTTTTCAGATTATTTAGCATTGTGCTACATTTATTAAGGTCAGTGATATACTCTGGACTTCAGTTCATGCAGCCTGACAGATATTGATCAAGAAATAGAAAAGAACAGAGGATACTTGTCATGGACACCTAGAAAATGAGGATGCAATTAAGGATCACTGCAAAGCCTGTCCCAGGGGCTGAGGCAGCACCACAAGGGGATGATGTGCTGTAGGGGGATAGAACCCTGTTCTCCATGCTCACACACCACTGTGTTGTCAGACCATCCTTGCCACTCTTCGGTGTCCATCTTCTACCTGCTGTGACAAATGAAATCCTGTGAACAACAGCCTCATTTTCTTTGTTTCTGATTCACACTCATACAGATCCTCCCAGTGTCCTGTCAAGTTAATATCTTGTTGGACAAATTATTCTTTTTATAATAAAAAAAGCAGATTGCACAAAATCCTTCTCATTTTTATAGCATACAAATCGTCCCAGTCATGCCACTAGGTGGCTTTGCATGGAGCACCTGTGTCAATATCACCTGCATTACAGAGGCTCAACTGATGTTTTCCTCTTGGTCTTGACGTGTGCAGCACTTCCTAGCCATACCAGTAAGCCCAGGGTTTTGTTTTGTTTTTTTTTTTTTTTAATATACTTCTGAAGAAATGTCATATTCTTAATTTTAAAGCAGTGGCACTTTCCCCCCTGAGTTCCACAGCATTTCAGTGACTGTGAAATATGTAAATTTACATCCCAGAACTTCCCTGTCTGAACTCCTACAGTAAATGACACAGTCACAGGATATATAACATGAATAACATTCTTTATTGTGTCATGGATTCTCTTGGGTAATAGGGTTTTGTACTCTTCTTTTCCCTGCCTTTCTTTTTCACTACATCCTATTCTCTTCCTTTCATGACAATCTTGTGCCACCTGGTGTCCAGAATTCACCAGTGACAGCAAAAATGAAAGGACCAGGGTGTATAGGAACAGAAAGGCATGAGATACATGAAAATGTAGTAAATACTGTGTGCTGTGATGTATTAATCTCTTAAATTAGAGGGTCAGGATGAACCACGCACTAGAGTGGCTTCTCCTTAAGCATTCCTTATGCACCCAGAAACCACTGAGAAGTTTTGTCACAGGAGCACCTTCACACCATGTGGAGCTGATCTGTCCTCATTCAATAAAACGAGTGATTGTGAATGTAAGAGAAAGAACCTGTAAATGCCAAAGGAGAGCATGACCCAATATCACTGTTGGCAAAAAGATCGTTTGCTGTAGTTTTTCCACTACCTGTAGTGCATCCAGTGGGATCTGAGGAGCTGGCAGGGCTCCAGATCCCCTGTTCCCTGTGCACTGTAGAGCACAAACCCCACTAAGTTACAGCTACCTGTGCAGCACAGAGCTCCAGCAGCATCCTTAAAACACAGACTACCTTGGCTGTCCAATACTATTGCTGTGGTTTTTTAACATACCCAGAAAATTCTTGCAAACATTTCTCTATTTCAGATACTTCCATGTTTATACTGAAGCTGCAAAATTAACAATGCTCTGAGCCACAAAGGAGAAAAGGCGAGACTGTGCTGATGAGCAGGAGCAAGGACAAAGAATTTCTGCTGTGCTGTTGTCTCTACAACAAATTTTAATACTCTGGAATTACACATTCTCCCCACATAGGTGCCTACAGGTACTTTGGGGAAAGCTTCAAAGCAGAAGAGTTGCTATAAATCCCTTTTGTTCTGCTAACTTGACAACACCCCCTCTCCCCCCAAATATTTTTGACCTGTATCTCCTTAGAAAAGGGATTTACACATAACATAGGAATTACTCAGGGATCCAGATGTGTGCAAGAGAAGTAGTCATGCAACTTTGATTATTCTTCAGCTGGGGTTTCACCGTGTCCTCAAAGAAAATAGCCCAGTGCAGGGTGGTAAGGTCTCCTGTCAGTCTGTGACAGGACAGACATAATCCCTTGCAGCTCAAAGAACAGTGCTAAAAATGCCCATTTATTTTCAGTACTTAAATCAAACACTTGGAGAATTGATCTGTTAGAAAGAGTAATGAAAATAAACAGGTTTCCTTCCAGTAGCTATGGAAGAGTGCAAAAGAGTCTAGCATTCATAATTTTTCTAGAATTTATAATTTTTTTCCCAAATCCTCTGCCCTGTATCTACAAATTCCCAAATTCTCCAGACTGTCAGACTTGTTCCTTCAGCCCTCAGCATCAGACATCCTGAGCATTCCACATGGGTGGGAAACAAAAGCCCACCATGTCTCATTTATCACTTTCTTCAGGCTTTCTCCAAGCAAAGTTAAGGGCAAATAGGAGCACAAAACACAGAGAGGTGCAAGAATTCTGACAGAAAACTGCATCTTTAACTGAGGTATGGGCAAGGCAGGAGGAGTTATCCACTGTGTTCTCATTAGATTCATTCCCATTCATCTGCTGGGTACCACCTGGACAAGTAGAAGCTGTTCAGTGGAAAGAGGCTTTTGGGACCACCAAAGAAAAACCAAAGACAGGCAAAGAAAACCCACAGTTCTGTGGGAATAAACCAGGAGCCTCTCATTGAACACACAACTGGCTGCTTCCCCTGTAGACAATAATTTGGATTTTATTTTCTCTTTCAGATCCAGAGCTAGGACATGGCAAGAAAAACCCCAGAAGTGGTGCTGAAAACCACACCCCAGGAGAAGGCTCTCTCAGGAAGAGCACAGTGACAAAACATCCCACCCATCCTCACATACTGGGGCCAGCTCCATGGGATGACCCCACGCTGCGTTTACCCAGAGTAGTATCCAGCTGACAAGGCTTTATCCCTTCTCTGAGCACCTGCCTTATATTTGGTGAGCAGTGTGGTGGCCCTGAAGAAGCTGTTTTTCAGCTGTTTCCAGTGAACTCCCTGCTGAACATGTCAGGCTGAGGAGAGAGGGCTCTACTCC
Organism: Passer montanus; assembly: GCF_014805655.1. NCBI lineage: Eukaryota > Metazoa > Chordata > Aves > Passeriformes > Passeridae > Passer > Passer montanus. The sequence continues at coordinate 130,560 of NW_024367361.1, forward strand.
AGCTGTGTGGGGACCAGGACAGCCTGGGCCATGGCCCTCTGTCTGGTGGGGGAGGACCAGAACACACACCCCACCTGTTTGCATTTTTGACTGTTGATTATGGGAGGCCTAGATGCTACCATAGTCCCCAAAACCCACTGTAGGTGCTGCTCTGGGACAGAGAGTGCGCAGACCCCCTGGCAGATTCTGTGTCCTCCTGAACATATCTGTAAGTCACAACACAGCTTAATTCACAGCTGAAGTCCCTTTTTTGTAGGTACAAACACAGAAAATAAAATGGCAGGAGCTCAAATCGTAGCAAATGCCACAAAAAACTCCAAAATAAAAAATTTCCCCAAGGGATGGATAAGGCTCTGTGCCACACTTGCCACTAACCTTCCACTGTGACATCTTTCTAACAGAGTTATCTCATATCTGAAAGGTGTGAAAGGTAAATCTCAGATGCAATGCATGCCCTGACACCTGACACCAGGGAAAGGCAGGGAGTAGCCACAGGCAGCAACCCAAGACCCAGCACTGTGTCACAAAGGGCCCTTGCACACCCCACCACCTGCCCTGGGGCTGCCCCCAGCCCCCCCAAAGTGGCCAAGGTTGGAAGGAATGCCTTGCCCCAAGTGTCTCAGACAGCCCAACAGGATCTTTAGGAATGACTCAAACCCTAAGCAGACGCTGCCCTGCTCTGCAGGCTCAGGGCAGACGAAGGAGCCCCCGTGACTGCCGAGGCAGCCGCAGCGGGAAGGGCAGGGGCCTTCTGCAGCAGCTGGCACGGCCTCCTCGGGACATGCTTCCCCTGTAGACAATAGTGGCACGGTGGCCACGCTGAGCGTGGCCGTGTGACACAGACGAGGAACGTGTGGGCCAGGAAGCTATTCTGTGTCTCTGATGACGGTGCCAGCCCCCTGAAGGAGTGCCCACGACAAGTGCTGCTGGAAGCAGCCATGTCCTGCTCTTTTCTGCTGTCACGCTCACATAGGACAGACTTGCTGCCCACAGGTCCACCGCTGGCGCCGGGCTCGGGAGGGGGCAGCGGGCCGGCTGCTGCCCGAGGAGCCGCAGTGCCACCCCACCCCTCAGCCCAGCTGGGCCGGGGCTCCATCAGCACCCGGCTCGGTGCCACAGGAGCCTGGAGCAGAGCTTGTGGTGAAAGAAGTTGATGAAGAGGTAATTCATATATGCATGATTCAAGTATTAATGGACAGCAAATACTGTTATGAATAAAAAGTTATCTTTTTTTTTAAGGTTGCAGAGTAAAACAAGTTGGACCAGTGCTGTTAAGTTAGCTTCATTGTTAAGAGTTCTTCTTCAATTACCCGTTAATGGTTGGTGATTAACCATTGTGCCCCTGATGCTTGCCAGGGATCCTGCGGGCATCAGGAGAATGGGAGTGGCATCAGAGCTAGTATGCAGATGAGAAATGCATTGCACCCAATTTTGCAGTTTTCCAGGAAAACCCCTAAAAATAACGAGCCAACATAGAACTAGGGGACCTAAGTGATGTCTAAGGATGGGAGCGTAGTCCAGTGACTGCTTGGATCCTTTTTGATTCTCACCCTAACCTGAAAAGATGTTGACTAGAGAGACGACCCGAGGTGTTGGACCGAAAAGGCAGAATCTCCTCATCTCTCGTGAGGACGGAATCCCCAGTTCTGCCTGCAGATCTGCGGACAAAGCCGCATCACCCTCCTCCTCCGTGCCGCTCCTGGGAGCAATGGCGGCGTGGGCGCGACCCGTCGACTTCTCCCCACCTGAGCTGATTCTTTTTAATAAAGGCATTAAAAAGGAGAAAGATCTCCTGCCCATTTATTTCAATACCAAGCAGAATCCTAAGAAACAAGATGTGCTTTAGGCATTTTAAGATTACAGAAACAGATTGCACCATGCTAAGAGGAACAGAATGTGTTGAAGCCACTGGACCAGCCCAGAAAGGACTGCACATGCTTCAGAAAGAAAGCTGCTAGTGCAGACTGGATAAGACTGCTGGCCTTCATTGGAATGACCCCAGTGTAAGACTTGGAGCCTTCCTCAGTGGCACCACCAGAGTACACTGAACTTGCTGTCACATAGGCTAATGATATTAATGATTAATAAATATGCTTGAAATGTAACCATATATTGTGCTGTGAAAAGTGCTGAGTGCGCCTGTTGGGAGATCCCAGCTCTACAGAGATGGGGTAACTGAGAGGCATTTTAAATTATTTTATTCCATTACCAGTCTCATAGAAGGATGAGACACAAGAGATGTAAAACTTAACACCATTCTATCAGATGCCACCCTATTTCCTGGTTATAATACCATATAAATATTTTTCAGCCTGTTAGCTTTTGCCACACAGTGCTGCTAATACTTCTAACACCAATCACCTATTATTTTACCCCACATGGTCTTGCTACAATGCATTTTTCACAGTTCTAGTTTTCAAAAATATCCGTTCTTTTTGTAAGGCCATCATTTGAAACTTGTTTATAGTTCAGTCTCTCAACAGGGTGTTGACACTGGTTTGGAGCTGTATTTTCTGTGGCTTGATTGTTTGTTCCGTCATCCTCCATCCTAAACATTTCCAGGGTGGGATTTCTTGTATTTTTGATGTAGAAATTTCTAATCCAGTGTTTTGAACTTCAGTGACGTGCTGTCTCGAGTCTGTTCCATTTCCTTTTTAGTTGGTGCTGCAATGAGTAAATCACCCATGTAATGTAAAATCCTTGACTGTGGGGTGTTTTTGTTGGGCTGGAGACAAGGCTCGTGCCACAAATTATTGACAAATTGCAGGAGAATTTTCCATCCTTTGTGGTAAAAATGTCCAGTGATATCTTTGCAATGATTGTCCTTCACTGATGGCTGCAACCGATCAGGCAAATCGAGGAGCATCTTCTGGAAGCAGTGGAATGTTGAAAAAACAGTCTTTTAAGTCAATGACAAGAAGAGGCCAGTCTCTTGGAATCATTGAAAGAGAAGGCAGTCCAGGTTGCAGGGGTCCCGTGTCTTCTATCACTTTGTTGATCTTTCTCAAGTCGTGGAGTAATCTCCAGGAATCAGAAGTTTTCTTGTGAATGATAAACACTGGGGAATTCCAAGGGCTATTTGTGGGCTTGATGTGACCTTTTTTTAATTGTTCATTTACTAATTTTCTGAGGGCATTTAGTTTTTTCTCTGCTGGAGGCCACTGACTCACCCAAACAGGGTTGTCAGTTTTCCATGAGAACTTTAGAGTGGCAGGTGCTGCCGTGGCACCCATCAAAAACTCACTTTTATTTTGGTTCCCACTGGGACAGTACATCTCTCCCCATACTCTGATGGGTCTCTGCACCACGAAGGGACGGATGATCGAATGATTCCCTTCAGGACCTCTAACAGCAATCATGAATTCACTTTGCAGACACAGTGTGACTCCTCCAGGTCCTCTGAGAGCGCCCGTGGCTGCCACAAAATTCCAATCACTTGGCCAAAACACGAGATATTATAGTGACATCTGTGCCAGTGTCCAGCATGGTTGTGAGGTGAACTCTTTTACCACCATGTGTTAGACTGCAAGTCAGCTGTGGCTGCTGGCACGTTGTAGCCAAAGGACATCAGGTGTCAGGCTGAAGCTCTCAAGTGGCATCTCTTGGTATACAGCTCGCTTAGTTAAAAGCGGAGTCCCTCCATATGTGTCTTGCTTAGCTATAGTCATTGGCAATGCAACAGCAATAGCTGTTAGTGGTTCTGGTTGAATTACCACTGGAGCACTAGAAGCAAGAGCTAAATCCATCAGCTCTCCATTACAATGTACTGAAACAACAGCTGGAAAAATGGAAAATCCAAGAAATATGTTCCTGTCTTTGCATATAATTAAAAAGTTTTGTCTCTGTTGTAAAGTACCAGTAAATCCTATGGGTATGAATTCATGGTTAAAGTCTTTAAAAAAGTATGTTAATTTAGAAGTTGCCAGTTCACATCGTGCCCCTGGAGGTAATAAGTGGGGAGGATCACTTGGGAGGTGACTGATGATTACACAAATTGGTTTGGGTTGCCTAACTTTCTTGAGATTGAGCTGTCATTATTTGTTTTTTCATGTGGTGGTGCTGCATGCTCTTTTTGAAGTTTCCTGACAGAGACTTCCCTTCTATGTCAAATTTGGAGTGACAGTGGTTCGCATAATGCCTGCCTTTTTTGCACCAAGGGCAAATATTAGGTAATTTTGCATTTTTCACTGCCTCATAAGAGTCCTTTTTCAAATGACTGGGTTTTCCACAGTTAAAGCATAGCCCTTTAATGGGCTCCACTTGTGAAGCAGCGAGGGTTTTCTCAATAGTTTTTGTCTGAGCCTCAATAGATCTTTTTAATTAGCCCACCTGAGTCCTTTTGTGTCTTTAAAATACCCACTACAGAGGAAATCAGTGCCCAAAATGCATGGGGCCTCTTGCCCAGTCACAATAAGATGTTTCTTCCACTCATTTCCAGTCAGGCTCACATGTGCTTCCACCAAAGTAAAATCCTGTGGTCTTCCTCTCACACTAGCAATAGAAACAGATTCTGCCCTGACATGTCTTGATGGGATTAGTGTGCATTGTGTACCAGTATCGACCAAAGCTTTATATTTTTGTGGTTCAGATGTGCCAGACCAATGAATCCATGCAGTCCAAAACCCACAGTTTTCCCTAGCCTCTCCCTGCCTAGAGGCAGGGCCCCTCTAAGCCTGGTTATCCTTCTTTCCTTGGGCATATGTCCTGGAGGTTCCTTCAAGGAGATTGAACCTGTCATCATCATCATCATACCTGGCAGCTTGGTTATGGGCCACTGGGGCTGCTTTCCTTTTGGTGAACTTCCTCTCTGAGCCTTGTCTTCCTTCAATTCACACACCCAGAGCACCAGTTGATTTCCATCCCATCTCCTCATGTTTTCTCCATACCAATTCTGGATTTACAGTGTTTATGTAATCTAAGAAGACAATCTCTGCCACTGTCATTTCTCTCAGGCATTGGATCCCTTGTTCTATGGACTTCCACTGGGTTTTCTACATAGAGAGATCACCTGCACACAAATATCTTTGTGCTACACTTTCCAGGACCTGTGCCCAGAGGCTATGAGGGTTAGCCCCCCCATCATTCCTTGGTCAATTATGGGGTCATGTGACAGGGATCCCAAATGCTTTGCTTCAGTGCCGTCCAGAATTGTAGCTTCACCTGCAGCATCCCAAAGATGGACTAACCAAGTAATTATAGATTGATCAGGTTGTCAAGTGTAATCCTTTCTTAGGCCACGAAGGTCCTACAAGGAGTAGGACTCAGTGGTGGCTTCTGATCTCTTTGACTCCTGATTTTATGTTAGGAAGCGTTGAGGGTCATTCTCCTGCATCATCATCCACTGGTGGATTGGTCTTGTCTGTGCACTTTCTGCTTCTCATGCTAGTAGCAACAGCCATTGGTTGAGGCTCACTGTCTGGTTTAGCTACTGGCTTCAAGCCTGGGATGTTGGCTGCAGCCTGAGTGACTGGGGTAGCTTCTGATTTATCTCGTTGCCCCCCTTCCTCTGTCTGCTGCCCTACAGTATCTAGAGTGTGTGATAAGCATATGCCAGGGCCCAGCTTACTGCAATGAGCTTTTTCTCCTTAGAGTCATCATGGCACTTCTCTTTCAGGTATTTCCCCACCTCAGCTGGGTTCTGAATTTGTTCAGATGGAAAATGCCAGTCTACAGGGTCAGAGAATTCCTTTAGGGTTTGGCCCATATCCTCCCATTTCCCACACAACTCAGGATTTTCCACACCTGGGTCTTCTTCTGGGTCAGCAGTCTCATCAGCCCCTCTAGAAATCTCAGCCCTCATTCTACAGAAGCTGCAGACTGTACAGAGGAAGCTTACCAGGTTAAATACCAGAAAGATGGTCTCTTTAACATTCAGGGGAAACTGAACATTCTCCAATAGTGATGTAACAGATTCAGAGGAGAAGAAGGAAAGCAAAGGCTAAAAAGCCTCATCCCCTGTTCCTCCTCCAACAAACTGGGTGCATAACCATAACCATGAACAACTCACACCTGAAACAGACCCCAGCAGCTTTATAAACAGCCCAGAAGTCATTATCACCAAGCCCAGCCTAATAACTATTCTAGTTGGTGCCCTTCTGCAAAAACTACATATTAAGGACAATACCTGCCGCTCCTCCCGCCTAGCTGATGACAAGAGGCAGGCAGCAGATCCCCCCTCGAGCCCCATTGAATCCCAGCTACCAGTGACAGCGCAGCGTAAAACACAGAGCAGCACACCCGTCCTGGGGTAACTTTATTTGATGGTAAAACTTCCCCTCTTCTGCGTCCCGGGACCCTGAACACAATAGCTATTCTAGTTGGTGCCCTTCTTCTGCAAAAACTACATATTAAGGACAATACCTGCCGCTCCTCCCACCTAGCTGATGACAAGAGGGGTGGGCAGCAGATCCCCCCTCGAGCCCCATTGAATCCCAGCTACCAGTGACAGCGCAGCGTAAAACACAGAGCAGCACACCCGTCCTGGGGTAACTTTATTTGATGGTAAAACTTCCCCTCTTCTGCGTCCCGGGACCCTGAACAGGAGGCAGACAGGAGCTTATATGTGGGGGCAGATCCAAGGGGAGGATGCAATCTTTAACAAATCAGGAGAATTGGGAATAAGAAACCAGGTGGGGAATACAGTCTATAAACCAATAAAATTCCCAAGGGAGGAGAACAGTTTCAGTGAACTAATAAAGTTTGGAGAAATACAAAAGTGACAGGGAAGTTTCTCAAAAGAAGGCAGGCTCAAAAAGAAACTGGCATCTAATAAAAAAAAAAGACAAAAGTTCTGAGAAAAGGGCAGAAACAAAAAGGAAACAAAAGAAGGACTACAAAATTACAAATCAAACAATAAACCTACTAATAAAACAAAAAACACACCACAACAAATACCATTATGGTTTTCTCCTCGAGCTAGGTCTTATGGGCTCTTAGAGAGCCTATCACACTTGAGATAGCTCAGCTACCTCAAATGGCAT
>NW_024367362.1:0-1709 GCF_014805655.1 Passer montanus
CGTGGGAATATCCTGAGAGACCCCCACCCTATAGGGAACCCCCCGGGACCCCCAATCCGTGGGAATTCCCTATGAGACCCCCACCCTATAGGGACCCCCCCGGGTCACCCTAAACCCTCGGGACCCCCCCCGGGACCCTCCCCCAAAATCCGTGGGAAATCCCTGAGAGACCCCCACCCAAAATTGGGACACCCCAAGGAGGGGGGTCCCGGTGTCGCCCCCCCCCCCCCCCCCGAAAGGGGGGCCCCCGGGGGGGGGGGGGGGTGAGGGGGGTCCCGGTGTCGCCCCCCCCCCCGCCAGAATGGGGACACCCAGAGGGTTGGGGTCTCAGGGTGGGGGTCCCGGTGTCCCCAAACCCGGGGGTCCCGGTGCCCCCCACCCAGAATGGGGACACCCGGGGGTTGGGGGGGGCCCAGGGTGGGGGTCCCTGTTCCCCAAACCCGGGGGTCCCGATGTCCCGACCCCCGGGGGTCCTGATGTCCCCAAACCTGGGGGTCCTGGTGTCCCCCAGCGGGGGTCCCGGTGTCCCCAAACCCGGGGTCCCTGTTCCCCCCAAACCCGGGGGTCCCGCTTTCTCCAAACCCGGGGGTCCTGATGTCCCCAAACCTGGGGGTCCTGGTGTCCCCCAGCGGGGGTCCCGGTGTCCCCAAACCCGGGGTCCCTGTTCCCCCCAAACCCGGGGGTCCTGCTTTCCCCAAACACGGGGGTCCCGCTTTCCCCAAACCCGGGGGTCCTGATGTCCCCAAACCTGGGGGTTCTGGTGTCCCCCAGCGGGGGTCCCGGTGTCCCCAAACCCGGGGGTCTCAGTGTCCCCTGACCCTCCCCGCAGCTGACGCCAGCATCCAGCGGCTGTACCGGGAGTTCTGCCGGGGGGGGCTCAGGGTGGGGGTCCCGGTGTCCCCAAACCCGGGGGTCTCAGTGTCCCCTGACCCTCCCCGCAGCTGACGCCAGCATCCAGCGGCTGTACCGGGAGTTCTGCCGGGGGGGGCTCAGGGTGGGGGTCCCGGTGTCCCCAAACCCGGGGGTCCCGGTGCCCCCCACCCAGAATGGGGACACCCGGGGGTTGGGGGGGGCCCAGGGTGGGGGTCCCTGTTCCCCAAACCCGGGGGTCCCGATGTCCCGACCCCCGGGGGTCCTGATGTCCCCAAACCTGGGGGTCCTGGTGTCCCCCAGCGGGGGTCCCGGTGTCCCCAAACCCGGGGGTCCGTGTTTCCCACACCCGGGGGTCCCGGTGTCCCCGAACCCGGGGTCCCTGTTCCCCCCAAACCCGGGGGTCCCGCTTTCTCCAAACCCGGGGGTCCTGATGTCCCCAAACCTGGGGGTCCTGGTGTCCCCCAGCGGGGGTCCCGGTGTCCCCAAACCCGGGGCCCCTGTTCCCCCCAAACCCGGGGGTCCTGCTTTCCCCAAACACGGGGGTCCCGCTTTCCCCAAACCCGGGGGTCCTGATGTCCCCAAACCTGGGGGTTCTGGTGTCCCCCAGCGGGGGTCCCGGTGTCCCCAAACCCGGGGGTCTCAGTGTCCCCTGACCCTCCCCGCAGCTGACGCCAGCATCCAGCGGCTGTACCGGGAGTTCTGCCGGGGGGGGGTCCCCGGGGGGGTCCTGGCGGAGCTGCTGCTGCAGGGGCAGCTCCCCCTGCCCTCCATCAAAGCCAACGTCACCGAGTTCACCGCGGGCGGCGTGGACACCGTGAGCACCGGGGGGACACCGG
>NW_024367363.1:0-1706 GCF_014805655.1 Passer montanus
CGTAGATGGAAAGGATTATTCTAGTAAACTGGAGGGAGGGGGCATTTCTACTGAATTTGCTGTTCTGGCTAATAAAAGAGCTGAGGCTCCCCTTCAGTTGTTGTCAAACTTGCCCTGGTCCTGTGTGACGTGCAGCTCCCAAGCCAGCACCTCCCCTGCACACAATGGCATTTGTGAAAACTGTGCTTGCTGCTCCTCTGCAGAGACAAGACAAATGGCTTGTCTGCAGCCAAACAGCTTTGTCACCTGCTGACAGAGTGGTCCTGAGGGACTCTGCTCTGGCCGCTTCAGGGAAGCAGACTGCAGTGTGCTGGGGACAGAGGCTGCTGTGCAGACCTGCGTGGAAGGTGTCACCGTGAGCCACCCAGCCCTGCACTGGGGCTGAGGCCCTGGCTTTGCAGCAGCTATTGCCCCTCCAAAAGAGACCCTCTGGCTTGTCTCCTTGACTTGGACACTTTCCCAGCCTTTCCCCCAATAAGTTGTGGTTGCAGTGGTCAGTTCCTCAGCAGCCACCTGAGGAGAGGCTGCTCCCTACCAGCCTGCAGGGGAGGGCCCTCACCAGCTGTGCCTTCTGGAGCCACCCCAGCCCCTGCAGAGGGCCCGTGCCCAAAAACACTTGCTCAGATTACCACAGTACTGACCCACGAATCCCAAATTAGATACACAGGAAGAACGGCAATTTTCAAGAGAATCTGAGTGTGCAAGTGGATTCGAAGTCACTTGGAAATGTCACCTTCATGGACTTGGGGTGGTGTGGGGCCACAGCCCCACCAAACACACAAAGATGCCTAAGCTCATGTCTCTCTGTGTCTCCCCATGCTCACCACGTTGTAAATACTCTGCTTATACCCTGTCGCTACTATGAACCTGGGACTTTGTTCTGATACATAACACTTTCCTTTCCAAGGACAAACATAACAAACAGGTTTCTGATGTGCTGGAAATGCTAGGGAATGGTCTGCACTCAAGATAACAGTTCTCTTGTGTGGAGGGCAGCCATCCTAAAGTGCTCCCTTGTCTCTGAGCTGGGAAACACTCACTGGCACTGGATAGCTGTAATCTTGGAAAAGTGGCAAAAGCAGGGAAACTAGGTAGCATCAACCCACCCTAATACCACAGACACCCCCCGACTTACCCCCTTCAGAGGAACACCTGCACACTCCAAACACAGCAAAGATGCAGAAGTTTGAGTGGGATATCAAGAGCTGGAGACACCACAGCCCTGTTACACGTGTGCTATTTGCTGTTTCTTGCTGCTGAGTTTCAGAGAGGTTAAGGGTCCCTGGCAGATGGGAAAGGTGTATGCTGGTGCAAAAGGTCACATCTCAACTTGCTAATATTTGTGGATATTGAGGCATAACAAATATTAAAGTTTGGACCTCAAACTGGGAATCTCAGGAGGAAGATGGACTAGACCTGCCAAAAAATGCCCGTTGCTTGAAAAGCCCAGCCTGGTGTTAATCTCTTGCCAAACAAGGCAGCAATAAATTTACCAGCCACATTACTTGAGCTGGGCATCAGGAGGAGAAGGAGGAGGCCACAGATGAGTGCCAGGGCTGGCGAGCACCTTGCTGGCCAAAGGCAGTGTTCCCTCAGACCTCACTGAATGTCAATTCTGCCACTGTGCAAGGCTTGAAATCTGAATGTTTCCTGACGTCCCACGCGCCTATTAAAAATAAACCAAAAAGGTTTCCAACAAAGCACCA
>NW_024367364.1:0-1572 GCF_014805655.1 Passer montanus
ACTCCTCGACCTCCTCGTCCTGCAGGGACCCCGCGGGGGAGGGGCCGGGGCTCAGCCCCCGCTCGGGGCTGGGCGGGGCGGGGGCGGGGCCTGGGGGCGTGGCCGAGGCCCCGCCCAGCCCCAGCCCCAGCTGGGAGCTGAGCTCCGATTGGTCGATGGTGGTGAGGGGCGTGGCCAGGGGCGTGGCCAGCAGCGCGCCGGGGCTGAGGGCGCCCAGGGGGACCTCGATGGTCACGGGGGCGCTGGGGGGGAACTGCGGCCCCAGGGGGGGCTCCAGCTCCTGAAAATAACCAAAAATGCCATTATTTCACCCAAAATCCCCATGATTGACCCGAAATCCCGGTTATTTACCCAAAAATCCCGGTTATTTACCCAAAAATCCCGTTTTTTTACCCAAAAATCCCGGTTTTTTAACCCAAAATCCGGGGTTTCTAACCCAAAATCCCGGGTTTCTAGCCCAAAATCCGGGGTTTCTAGCCCAAAATTCTGCTCATTGACCGCAAAAATCCCATTATTTACCCTGAAATTCAGTGATTTAACCCCAAAATCCCAGTTACTTAACCTAAAAATTCAGTTATTTAGCCCAAAATCCCCATTATTGACCCAAAATCCCGGTTATTGACCCAAAATAGGGGGTTTTTTAACTCAAAATTGTGATTATTTAACACAAAAATCCCCTTATTTAATCCAAAATCTGTGTTTTTTAACCCAAACTGGGGGTTTTGACCCAAACTGGGGGTTTTTAACCCAAAGTGCCCCAAGGCCCAGGGGGACCTCGATGGTCACGGGGGCGCTGGGGGGGAACTGCGGCCCCAGGGGGGGCTCCAGCTCCTGAAAATAACAAAATTACCATTATTTAACCCAAAATCCCCATGATTAACCCGAAATCCCGGTTATTTACCCAAAAATCCCGGTCATTTACCCAAAAATCCCGGTTTTTTAACCCAAAATCCGGGGTTTCTAGCCCAAAATTCTGCTTATTGACCCCCAAAATCCCATTATTTACCCTAGAATTCAGTTATTTAACCTAAAATTTCACTTACTGACCCCAATACCTGATTATTTACCCAAAATTCAGTTATTTAACCCAAAATTCTGCTTATTGACCCCCAAAATCCAATTATTTACCCTAAAATTCAGTTATTTAACCTTAAATACCAATTACTGACCCCAAAATCCTGATTATTTACCCCAAATTCAGTTATTTAACCCAAACCCAGGGTTTTTAACCCAAAATCGTGATTATTTAGCCAAAAATACCAATTATTGACTCAAATATTGTGGTTATTTAACCCAAAAATCCCATTATTTAATATTCAATCCAAATTATTGACTCAAAATCCTGAGTATTTAACCCAAAATCCAGGGTTTTTAACCCAATATTCCAATTATTTACCCCAAAAATCCCATTATTTACCCTAAAACTCAATTATTTAACCCAAAATCCTGGTTATTGACCCCAAAATCCTGGGTTTTCAACCCAAAATTCAGTTGTTTAACCCCAAAATCCTGGGTTTTTAACTCAAAATTGTGATTATTCACCCCAAAAATCCCATTATTTAACCCTAAATC
>NW_024367365.1:0-1704 GCF_014805655.1 Passer montanus
ATTTGGGGAAAATTTGGGGAATTTTTGGATTTTTATTTTATTTTGAGGGGAATTTTGGGATTTTTGGGGAAATTTGAAGAAAATTTGAGGATTTTGGGGGAAATTTTGGGGAATTTTTGGGGGGATTTGGGGATTTTTTGGGGATTGTGGGGGAAAATTGGGGAAAATTTGGGGAATTTTGGGGGAATTTGGAGGGAATTTTGGGGGAAATTTGGGATTTTTGGGGAAATATTGGGGAAAATTTGAAGAAAATTTCAGGATTTTGGGGGAAATTTTGGGTTTTTTGGGGGAATTTTGGGTGTTTTGGGGGGATTTTGGGATTTTTGGGGGAAAATTGGGGAAAATGTGGGGAATTTTGGGGAAAATTTGAGATTTTTATTTTATTTTGGGGGAATTTGGAGGGAAATTTGGGAAGGAAATTTGGAATTTTTTGGGGAAATTTGGAGAGAATTTGAGGATTTTGGGGAAAATTTTAGTTTTTGGGGGATTTTTTGGTTTTTTGGGGGGGATTTTGGGATTTTTTTGGGGATTATGGGGGAAAATTGGGGAAAATGTGGGGAATTTTGGGGAAAATTTGAGATTTTTATTTTATTTTGGGGGAATTTGGAGGGAAATTTGGGAATTTTGGGGGAAATTTGGGGAAAAATTAGGGAATTTTGGGCAAAATTTGGGAATTTTGGGGTGATTTGGGATTTTTGGGGGGAATTTTGGGGGAAAATTGGATTTTTTTTTAATTTTGGGGGAAAATTGGGGAAAATTTGAGATTTCTCGGGGGATTTTGGGGGAATTTTGGGATTTTTGGGGGAATTTCAGCATTTTTGAGGAGGATTTTGGGGAAGAAGTGGGGAAAATGTGGAGATTTTGGGGAAAATTTGGGGATTTTTAGGAGGTTTTGAGGAGCATTTTGGGGATATTTTGGGGAAATTCTTGGGATTTTTTTTAGGGATTAGGGAAGAATTTGGGGATTTTGGGGGGCATTTTGTGATTTTTTTGGGAAATTTGGGGGAAATTTGGGAATTTTGGGGGGATTTGGGGAAATTTGGGGGGTTTTGGGAGGAATATTGTGAGAAAATTTGGGATTTTGGGGGGAAATTGAGGAGATTTTGGGTGGAATTTGGGGATTTTTTGGGGGGGCTTTGAGGAATATCTGAGGGGATTTTGGGGCAATTTTGGGATTTTTGGGGGGTGTCAGGGTGGATTCCAGCGAACTCTTGGGAGGATTTTTGGGGGATTTGGGTGAAATTTTGTGATTTTGGTGAAATTTTGTGGAATTTTAATGAAATTTTGAAGAAATTTGGGATGAATTTATGAAATTTCACTTTATTTTCCCCAAACCCGAGACAATCCCACAAACCCTTCCCCAATTCCTCCGAAATTCCCCCAAAATTCCCGAATTTTCCCCTCAATTTCCCGCCATTTCCCTCTTGTGGGCGTGGCTTCTCTAAGCCCCGCCCCTCACCCAAACCCCGCCCCCAGGACCCCCCGGAAGTGGCGCGGCTAAAGCGATACCTCCGGGCCGCTGGGGGGCGCCCTAACTACAAGCAGCTCTTCCGGAAGTGCCGGAGCCGCCGCGAGGTCCTGGAGGCGCTCAGGGGCGCCCTGCGCGATCTGGGGCTCCGCGGTACCGCGATTTTGGGGTGAAATCCGCGGATTTTGGGGTTTTGGGGGGTTTTGAGGGGGTTTGGGGGGGTTTTGAGGGGATTT
>NW_024367366.1:0-1704 GCF_014805655.1 Passer montanus
TTTGGGGTATCCCGGGTGATTTTTGGGGGCCCCCAGTTCGATTTTTGGGATTTTTTTGGGTATCCATGGTGATTTTTGGGGTGCCCAAGTGCATTTTTCGGATTTTTCGGGGTATTCCCAGTGATTTTTGGGGTCCCAGGCGGATTTTGGGATTTTTTGGGGTTTCCCAGGTGGATTTTGGGGATTTTTTGGGGTATCCCGGGTGATTTTTGGGGGTCCCCAGCTGAATTTTGGGGATTTTTGGGGTCCCCACGTGGATTTTGGGGTCTCTGGGTGATATTTTTAATTTCCCAGGTGAATTTTGGGGATTTTTGGGGTTCCCAGGTGGTTTTTTGGGGTTCCCAGCTGTTTTTTTGGGGGATTTTGGGATTCCCAGGTGAATTTTTGTGGAGTTTTGGGGTTTCCCAGGTAGATTTTGGGGTTTCCCGGGTGGATTTTTGGGATTTTTTGGGGTATTCCCGGTGATTTTTGGGGTCCCCAGGCAGATTTTGGGATTTTTTGGGGTTCCTGGCTGGGTTTTTTGGGGATTTTGGGATTCCCAGGTGAATTTTTGTGGATTTTTGGGGTTTCCCAGGCGGATTTTGGGGATTTTTTGGGGTTTCCCGGGTGGATTTTTGGGATTTTTTGGGGTATTCCCGGTGATTTTTGGGGTCCCCAGGCAGATTTTGGGATTTTTTGGGGTTCCTGGCTGGGTTTTTTGGGGATTTTGGGATTCCCAGGTGAATTTTTGTGGATTTTTGGGGTTTCCCAGGCGGATTTTGGGGATTTTTTGGGGTTTCCCGGGTGGATTTTGGGGTTTCCCGGGTGAATTTTTGGATTTTTGGGGTCTCTGGGTGGATTTTGGGGATTTTTTGGGGTTTCCCGGGTGGATTTTGGGGTTTCCCGGGTGAATTTTTGGATTTTTGGGGTCTCTGGGTGGATTTTGGGGATTTTTTGGGGTTTCCCAGGCGAATTTTTCAATTTTTTGGGTTTCCCAGCTGAACTTTGGGGATTTTTGGGGTTTCCCAGGTGGATTATGGGGTTCCCCAGGTGGATTTTTTAAATTTTGGGGGTTTTCCAGGTGGATTTTTCAATTTTTTGGGGTTTCCCCGGTGAATTTTGGGGTTTCCCAGCTGGATTTTTGGGGGTTTTCCAGGTGGATTTTTTAAATTTCTCAGCTGAATTTTAGGGATTTTTGGGGTTTCCCAGGTGGATTTTTGGGATTTTGGGGGTTTCCCAAGTGAATTTTTGATTTTTTGGGGTCTCTGGGTGGATTTTTTGGGGTCTCTGGGTGGATTTTTTGGTTTTTGGGGTTTCCCAGGTGAATTTTGGGGTTTTCCAGGCGGATTTTTTAATTTCCCAGCTGAATTTTGGCGATTTTTGGGGTTTCCCAGGTGGATTTTGGGGTTTCCCACGTAGATTTTGGGATTTTTTTGGGATTCCCGTGTGGATGGGGTCTCTGGGTGGATTTTGGGATTTTTGGGGTTTCCCAGGTGAATTTTGGGGTTTTCCAGGCGGATTTTTTAATTTCCCAGCTGAATTTTGGCGATTTTTGGGGTTTCCCAGGTGGATTTTGGGGTTTCCCACGTAGATTTTGGGATTTTTTTGGGATTCCCGTGTGGATTTTGGGGTTTTTGGGGTCCCAGGGTGGATTTTGGGGTTTTTGGGGTCCCGGGATGGATTTTTGGGGTCTCTAGGTGGATGTTTCGGGGTCCCCGGGTGGAT
>NW_024367367.1:0-1703 GCF_014805655.1 Passer montanus
TTTTTTTTCTATTTTTGCCAAATTTTGCCCGAATTTTGTCAGATTTTTTGAGGAATTTTTGGGAATTTGGGAATCCACAAAATTTGGGATCCCAAATTGGGTCAAAATCCCCAAAATTTCCCCAAATTTTGCCATTTTCCCGCCATTTTCCCGCCGTTTTTCCAAATTTCGCCCAAATTTTGTCGGTTTTTTTTGGGAAATTTTTTGGATTTTGTCAAAAATCCCAAAATATTGGAATTCCACAAAATTCAGCATCCAAAAATTGGGAAAAAATCCCAAAAAATTCCCCCAAATTGGCGCCATTTTGATGCCATTTGGGCGCCATTTTATTGCCTTTTTTCCCAATTTTTGCCAAATTTCGCCCAAATTTTGTCGGATTTTTTGGGGAATTTTCTTGGATTTTGTGAAAAACCCCAAAATTTTCAAATTAGACAAATTTGGAATCTTAAAATTGGGGAAAAAAATCCCAAAATTTCCTAAAATTGGCGCCATTTTGACTCCATTTGGGCGCCATTTTGTTGCCTTTTTTCCCCAATTTTTGCCAAATTTCGCCCAAATTTTGTCGGATTTTTTTGAGAATTTTTGGGAAAATTTGGGGGAATTTTGGGAATTTTGAAATGCCACAAAACTTGGGCTCCCAAATTGGGTCAAAATCCCCAAAATTTCCCAAATTTGGCGCCATTTTGCTGCCATTTGGGCGCCATTTTGTTGCCATTTTTTTGATTTTTACCAAATTTCGCCCAAATTTTGACGGATTTTTGGGGAAATTTTGGGGGGATTTTGAGAACTTTTCTCAATTTTGGAATTCCAAAAAATTTGGGCTCCCAAATTGGTTCAAAATCCCCAAAATTTCCCCAAATTGATGCCATTTTGATGCCATTTTGCCGCCATTTGCTGCCATTTTTTGGAATTTTCCCCAAATTTTGCCCAAATTTTGTCGGATTTTTTGGGGAATTTTCTTGGATTTTGTGAAAAACCCCAAAATTTTCAAATTAGACAAATTTGGAGTCTGAAAATTGGGTCAAAATCCCAAAATTTCCCAAAATTTGCGCCATTTTGACTCCATTTGGGCGCCATTTTGCTGCCTTTTTTCCCCAATTTTTGTCAAATTTCACCCAAATTTTGTTGGTTTTTTTGAGGAATTTTGGGAAAATTTGGGGGAATTTTGGGAATTTGAGAAGCCACAAAATTTGGGGTCCCAAATTCGGTCAATATCCCCCAAATTGGCGCCATTTTGCTGCCATTTTTTTGAATTTTTTCCAATTTTTGCCCAAATTTTGTTGGATTTTTGTGGAAATTTTGGGGAAACTTTTGGGGATTTTGAGAATTTTTTGCAATTTTGGAATTCCAGAAAATTTGGGACCCAAAAATTGGGTAAAAATCCCAAAAGCCACCTGCAGAAGTCCCCATTTTGCCGCCATTTTTCCGAATTTTGCCCGAATTTCGCCCGAATTTTGTCGGATTTTTTTGGGGTTTTTTTTGGGAAAAACCCCAAAAACCCCAAATGTGGGAATTTTGCCCCAAAGTTCGAGCCGGGCGTGCTGGAGGCGTGCCTGTTCATCCTGGACCGCCGCGGGATGCCCCACAGCGCCCGCGGCGACCCCGTCATGGTGGCCAGGGTGGTGTCGGCCATGGTGAGATTTGGGGGGAATTCCGGGGGTTTTGGGAAAATTCGGGGTTTTGGGGGGAATTTGGGGGATTTT
>NW_024367368.1:0-1702 GCF_014805655.1 Passer montanus
CTACCAATAGCATCAAATTCACTAATTAGTTGCACAAGACTGCCCCAAAAGATAAAGAAAAGTTATGCAAATTTCTCTTACTAAACTATAAAGTCAGAGCCCATCTATTTTTCTGTTATCTCTGCTATGATATTTTGAGATTGATAGACTATGAAATAAATTTAGAATTGACCACTCTAAAACATCCAATGTGATTGTATTTCACTCATAATGCAGATTTTAAAAGATAACTTTTTATCTGATTATTGTGTAAATTAAAATCATCTGTTTACTAAACTTGATTCTACAATTTATTTTTCTTTGTCATTACACCAACATTTGCTGTTGCATTGCAGTTCTCCACTATATTATGCTTTTGCTGCTCCAGTTTAGTTACAATCATTGTGGATAAACTCCATTACAGATGCTTCTATAAGCATCTCCGTGGTGAAGCTAAAAATCTAGGTCAATTTTTTCACTGAAAAGTGAATCAAATTTCTTTCTGATGACATTGGAAAGTGTGATAGGGTAAACTCTGATGAACTCCTAAACTTTGATCAGCACTACTAACCCATAGCATGACATTATACACTTCTCTGTGCAGCAGCCACTAATAAAAGAACTCTAACACTCACTCAGCTGATACTTCATTACAGTTGGGGCTTATCAGCTGTGGTAACCACGTGGCACTCTCATTTACTTCTGTGTACTTCCAAAGTCTCTCATCTCCATGACACTGTGACCAAGCAGAAATATGAGAGATAATTTAGCCTCATGAGTCTATCTCATGGGGGAATTACATAAGTAAATGAATATCACTGCAAACATGGATTAGAAGAATCTCAAGTAAGGTGTTTGAAATCCCCTGCTGTCCTGGGCAGTTTCAGCAGCTTCCCTTTTTTAAGCTTTTAACCTAAATATCTTAACAAAAATAGCATTCCTCTGAGTCCACTGTGTTTCTGGACATGAAATGCCTATCTAGTGCTTTATGGAGTAGGTTTGGGATTTCACTAATTTCCCTTTTAATTCTCTATCTTGCCAAACAGCTTGGTGGGTTGGACTGACTAGCTCTGTTGTGCCTTATACTGTAACCTTTTAATCCTCAATCAGTCCCGTAGGAACAAACAGATGCACATGAAACCTTTGGCATGACTCAGAATGAAGTCAGATTATGCAATCAGAATTACTGATATATCTAATGCTGTCTAACTTTTGGGATATTTTTGTCAAGTAGGATAGTTTTATCTTATTTCTACCCTCATTGATAGTGCAATTTTATGTAAGGAGTGCAACATCACAGTAATTCCTTCTTGGAATGGTATAAAGCAATCTCCCTGATATCCTTCATGGTGTTCTTTGAGGTCTTCTGATGAAAGCTGCTAAAATAAGCACCATGTATTATTCATATATTAATTTGCTCTGGCATATTGGTTTCAGGAAACTTCATTTAAGTGCACTATGAAATCAACATCAAAGAAAGACAGTTACACACAGTGAATGCACTAAGCAATGGAGTGGGCCAGGCTTGACACAGCTCTGAAAAGCAAATAAATAGCATAGAAATGCTGTAATCTCCTGATCATCAGGAAGAAAAAATGAAAAAAGGAAGAAAATAAAAGAAAAGAGGACAAAAAGAAGGACAAAAGAAGGCCCCCTAATAACTTTTCTTTACCTTTTGGGGCAGTCTTGTGCAGCTAATTAGTGAATTTGATGCTATTGGTAG
>NW_024367369.1:0-1701 GCF_014805655.1 Passer montanus
ACCTGCTCTTACCATTGTTTCTCTTCTCACTATACCCTTTAGAATTAGCATTAATACAGTAGCACACCACTTCCAAAACGATATTTCACACTGACACTTCCTTTTTAAGACATGTTAGTCGTGTAGTTTGAACCCATATCTTATTGACACCTTGCATTGTGTCAGGTTCTTTTATTAGATAAAAGGAGGTAGATGGTGGTACACATTATCAGGAAAAACATATATACCATTTTCAAACACAGTTAAAATGTTGCCACAAAAATAATTTTATTTTATGACACCAACTATGTAAACCACAATGCTGACTTACCATGTTCTTTTGAACTACTTTGTTTCCTTTCTACTCCATCTTTTTCCACTATTTTCAGGGTGGCACATTAAATTTTGCATTCACACTGTATCAACAGTCTCGGAGTTTCGAAATCTTACAAGGATTTCTATATTTAATAAATATTAATACTGTCAGTCCTCAGACATTCTTAGAAGTGCAGACATCTTTAAAATATTCCTTTGTGATGAAAAAAACAGAAAACAAGTGTGCTATATTGTGTTGCAGTGTCATTATTGTACTTTTTTCATTACAGAAACTCGAATTTATTGAAGGCCTATGTCTTCTCTGTCTCCTTACTAGTAATTTTGTCATTTATTTTAAGAATAAAATGTTTGTTTAAGAAACATTTGTTTCTTCCTCTTAAACAGGTTCATTATGTCCCTGTTGTTGCTGTGGATCCCTGTATTCCTGATATTTTGATATATATTTTGATATATATTTTCAAACTTGACTGTGGTTATTTCACTTAGAAAAGCTATTTCCTCAGTTTCTTTATTCTTTGTTCTTTGTTCACTATTTTTTTCCATAAATTTTCACACTTTCTTTTTAATATCACTCTTTTGGACTGTAATCTCTTTAGATAATACGCAGAGGTTATATAGAAATTTACATCTGCTCTCGTTAGCCAGTGAGTGGCTCTCATATTAGCCACTTCCTTTCATGACACCAGTGATGGTTGGTGTCATGAAAGGAAGTGACAAAGCCTTTCTAGGACTAGCTGTGTGTCCTCACAGCTGGGAGCAATTATCAGTGATGGAAGAAAAGGTGTAGCGAGAAGAAGCAACATTTCTTTTTTAATACACTTCCTTCACATGCATGCTTTCCTCTGAGTCCAGGAGAGAACTTCCCAAGGAACCAGGTTCCTCTGGAGTTTTGAATTTTTCACGTAGGTCCCTGTAGACCTAGAGAAGCTTCTCTTTCCTTCTTCATCAGAGACTGGCTTATTTTTTCTTCCTGAATCTGATACACTTCTCACTTGAGTATTCAAGCTGAAATTTTCCGAACTTCAAAACCAAATCAAGTGCTAAATTGTGGGTCATACCTTTTACAGCAAAATTCTATTCTACCTGGGTTCAGAAGTCCAACAGAACATTTCCAAAAAAGGTTGTAGTATCACATGGATAAGTTATCAATCTTTTTACTCATCTGTGTGCATCTGAAATCTAGTCCAAGCCTCTCCCATTACATCCATTACACCAAGTAACTTTTGTTCTCCTTCTTAACTGAAATCACACAGTAATGATGGTAAAATTTGGTGTAAGCATCTCCTTTTAGGAACAATCAGTGTTTTCAAAGCATTTCACTACCTGTAGGACTTTGAGAAAATAATTCAAACATCTAATATATCTAATCTATATATAAAACATCTA
>NW_024367370.1:0-1701 GCF_014805655.1 Passer montanus
CCCCAATTTCCCTGGTTTTGCCCCAAATTGGCGTGTTTTTGTCCAAATTCCCGGTTTTTGCTCCAAACTCCCATTTTTTGCTCCAAATCCTGGGGTTTTATTTTCCCCAAATTCCTTGGTTTTCCCCCAAATTCCCGTTTTTCCCCCAAATTCCCGGTTTTTGCCCCAATTTCCCGCCCGTTTTGCCCCAATTCCTGGCAATTTTTGCCCCAAATCCCGGCGTTTTCCCCAAATTCCCTATTTTTGCCACAAATTCCCGCCTTTTTCCCCCAAATTCCCGGTTTTTTGCTCCAAATCCCGGTGGTTTTTGCCCCAATTTCCCTGGTTTTGCCCCAAATTCCAGTGTTTTCCCCAAATCCCATCGGTTTTTGCCCCAAATTCCCGCCTTTTTGCCCAAATTCCTGTGTTTTGCCCCGAAATCCCTCCTTTTTGCCCCAAATTCCCGGTTTTTTGCTCCAAATCCCAGTGGCTTTTGCCCCAAATCTCGGGGTTTTCCCCCAAATTCCTGTTTTGTTGCTCCAAATCCCAGCAGTTTTTGCCCCAAATCCCAGCAGTTTTTGCCCCAGATTCCCCTGTTTTCCCCCAAATTCCTGGTTTTTGCCCCAAATGCCAGCGGTTTTTCCCCCAATTTCCCTGTTTTTGCCCCAAATTTCCTGGCGGTTTTTGCCCCAAATCCCATCCTTTTTTGCCCAATTCCCCGTGTTTTTTCCCAATTTCCCTGTGGTTTTCCCCCAAATCCCATCGGTTTTTGCCCAAATCCCCATGTTTTTGCCCCAAATTCCCGTGTTTTACCCCAATTTCCTGGTGTTTTTGCCCCAAACTCCATCGGTTTTTTCCCAAATCCCTGTGGTTTCGCCCCAATTTCCCATCGGTTTTTACCCAAACTCCCGTGTTTTTGCCCAAATCCCATCGGTTTTTGCCCCAAATTCCCATGTTTTTGTCCAAAATTCCCGGTGCTTTTTGCCCCATTTTTCCTGGGTTTGCCCCAAATTCCCAGCGGTTTTTACCCCATATCCCAGTGGTTTTTTCCCCAATTTCCCCTGTTTTTGCCCCAATTCCCGCCGTTTTTCCCAATTTCCCTGTTTTTCCCCAATTTCGCTGTTTTTGCCCCAATTCCCGCTGTTTTCCCCAATTTCGCCGTTTTTCCCAATTTCCCGCTGTTTTTGCCCAATTTCGCTGTTTTCCCCAATTTCGCTCTTTTTCCCAATTTCCCGTGTTTTTCCCAATTCCCATGTTTTCCCCAATTCCCGCTCTTTTCCCCAATTCCCGCCGTTTTTCCCAATTCCCGCCGTTTTTCCCGATTCCCGTGTTTTTGCCCAATTTCGCCGTTTTCCCCAATTCCCGCTGTTTTTCCCCAATTCCCATGTTTTTCCCAATTCCCGCTGTTTTTCCCCAATTCCCCTGTTTTTCCCCAATTCCCATGTTTTTCCCAATTCCCATGTTTTTCCCCAATTCCCATGTTTTTCCCAATTCCCATGTTTTTCCCCAATTCCCATGTTTTTCCCCAATTCCCATGTTTTTCCCCAATTCCCCTGTTTTTCCCCAATTCCCATGTTTTTCCCAATTCCCATGTTTTTCCCCAATTCCCATGTTTTTCCCCAATTCCCGTGTTTTTCCCCAATTTCCCTGTTTTTCCCCAATTCCCATGTTTTTCCCCATTTCCCTGTTTTTTCCCAATTTCGCCGTTTCCGCCCCAGGGCG
>NW_024367371.1:0-3926 GCF_014805655.1 Passer montanus
AAACAATCAAACAATATGAACATTGCATATGAGCCACTGCTTATGAACAATCAATAAGCAATTATTAAAGTGAACCCATTTCAGAAGCAAATAAAAACATCAACTCAGAAAAAATTAAAAATACTTTAAAGCCAAGTCTTATTTTATGTGTGAAAAAGATTACCCCTTCTCTGAAGAGGGAAAAACAACTGTACCCTGAAATTGTTTCATAAACCAGTGCATCTCCCATTTAGCTGTTTTATTCACTTCTCAATTCCCAATTATTTGTCAATGTTTAGCTGTGCAACTCTGAACTTGTGCTGGCTGATCATGAGTAACTCAAATATCTGATTCAAGGCAAGGATAAATTCTATAATCACGGCAGTTCTTCCAATAGTAATTAATGTCTAGACTTTTTAAGGATCAAATCTAGAAAAAAAAGTTAATGGCTGTTTAAATTTACTCATTCTGTTCCCTGGCTCCATTTGCTTAATAAAGATGTCAACTACTATTGCACCACCTGTCTGAGAAATGGCAATCTCTTGGGAAAATCCATGGAACTCTCTGTGTATCTCAGGCTGCCAAGGCACCAGCAAGACAAAAAGTTGTAGAAAGACTTCACTGTTCCCAGACTTCTGATTCTTCATCAAATATGACAGCAAAAAAAAAAAAAAAAAGTTTAAAATTAACAAAACCTCCTTTCTAAGGGCTGAATTCACAGTCTGCACATCCCTGCTGCTACTTTAGAACAGCTTTCTTCTGCAAACAGCTGTACTCTGAAGGGAGCCTGCATGCAAAATACCTGGGAAGTGCAAATATTCAGTTCCTCTATCAGTATTTGAAGTCACTGATCAAGTTTTACTAACCCTTTGCTCTGAGCAAACTCTTTCCATCTTTACCCTTTACTTTAACGACTGATTAGAATTTCTAACTTAACTTCTAATACCACAATGTGTTGCTGCTCATCTTTCACCTCCTCACGTTTGGCTGTTCATTCATTATTTAACTTCCCACTTTCTTACTGATTTTTATCTGTGTTCTGCAGGTGACTGGACCAGTTCTGTTCATCTCTCACGGAATTGCAGATCAGCAGCTGCTGCACTGCTGTAACAGATCAGTAAAATAATTTTTCATTATTTCTCAGCTTTTGGAAAATATCCACGTCACATGAACGCCTCAGTGTCTGGACATAAAAACCATAATCTCCACAAACACAGAATTTAGCTGCAGTATTGTTCCAGGTCTGCCCGCCCATTTTTTGCATTAATCAGCAGCACAAAGCCATGTGCCTGTTGCAGCCACAGCACAAGGGTTCTGTCTTCCAGCCTGTCCAGGGGGAAGATCCAGCCTGACTTGGGCAGTGCCCGGCAGGAGAGAAGTGTCCCAGTCCCTGCAGGGGTAACAGCATTTAAAAATCACCCACTGCAACCCACCCTCACCAGGCTTGGGGGAATCTGCACAGTGCCTGGAACAGGGAACTGAGCAATGGAAACCACGCTTGGGTACACACATTCTCTGACATGACAATGTGACAGCACATACCATTTTGAAAACAGAGGCAGGACTGATTTTCACTCCTACATTATGTCAGAAAACCAAGCTCAGACTCTCCCTTTCTCCATCTTTCCTTCACATGCTGCATCTAGCTCAGTCATGCTAACAAGAGCAGAAGTGTGTTTCTAGAATGCACAACATTTAAACTTACATCCTTCTAGAAATGTTAGAGCTCAGCTGCTGGCACCAATTACCAACCTGCCACGTCTCAGAGAATTCTCACACCCAAACGGGGCACTGCAAAAATGGCATTGCCTCCTCCAATCATCAGTTGTTTAAATGAAGCAGATCAACATACATTTTACTCTAAAAAGATCCTATTATTCTACATGTAGCCACAATATTATACAGCATTTCTGAGGGGTGGAAGTAAATCCATAACAAAGCACAAAATCATCTAAGATACCGCTGCAGCAGTGAGGAGGACATGCACTTCATTGAGCTTGAAGTAATGATCTCCAGAGGCTCAGGAACAGTTGTTCGGTGCTGTGACAGTCACACTACCCCAGTGACAATTTCCTGCCTTGATTCCCACTCCAGGGGTACTGAGGGAGCGATTGCAAAGCCTTTGGTATCAATTTGCTGGGATACAATTAGCAAGGAGAGCATGTGAGTTCCCTTCTTTCACCCACACTTGAGCAATGAAGTCTAAAGAACAGAAACTCATCCAAAGCGTGACAGCTAAATGATTACAGAAAATAAAAATACTCAGCCCAACACCCTGAAACACAACAGCACACGGAAACAGGTGGAGATCCAGCAGAATCACACTCACCTGTAGAACTCTTGTACAACCAAGCACAACAAAGTGGATCCCTCTTGAAGGAAAAGGTGCAAGTTTGAAGTAAAAGCTGCTCTATGAGAATGGCACAGAGAACATAAAAATGCAGTGAACATTTAGATTTGAGTGCAAACTCTCCCAGCTATCTTTTCCTTTTCCTTAAGAGAACCATTTCAGATCCAGCTTTTGATATCTTCATGTCTTTTGAGGGCATTTTCAAGCAAAATAACCAAATTAAATTTTTTACAAAGTACTTTACAAGTGAAAGGAGGAAAATGCTGGTCCATGAATACTTGATCTCTTCCACATTTCCAGGAAACACTGAATTAAGTCTCAAAAAGCTAATGAAATCTTGCTTGAGGGATGCTGCCCTTTATGAGGGTCACATGAGTGCCCCATCCCTTTCTGGTATTATGAAGGTCATTGAACAGAATTAATTTTTTTTCAAAAATTAAGAGTGCACAAGCACCACATTGTTGGCTTTGGTATTTCCTGTCATTCTTGCTAGATGCCAAGGTGTAAATCTCACACAGAAATGGCAAATTGTGTGGGCAGAGGCTGGGCCCAGCTTCAGTGTCCAGCCCCCCATGGCAGCTGAAGCTGTCTCAGATTTAGGAATTCAGTGTGTCAGAAGGGAGCCCCTGAAGGGCTGAAATGTGGGAGACACATTTAATGATTCAAAGGTTTGCTCCTCTTAATGTAGCGTGCATGAAAGGTTGGTTCATTCTGGTCTTTTAAAGAAAAAGGCTTTTTACATGATTTTGCTAGTGAAATTGGATTCTGTTCACACAGGAACCTAAAAGCTGTACTTCTATTTATGTATCTTAGCATAATTACACCATTTCAAATGTCAGGTGCTGTAAATGTGAATTCTCAAATCACACATGCAGACACACAGTGGAGTTCTCCAAGTGCAGCTCAGGGCAGGCATGGCCCACACTCATTAACACTTTTCTCCCTTGAACAAGAGTTCCAGCACAATTCTGTTGTTGAGCTTTTGTACAAATTAAATTCAGAAAAGCAAGAGTCTTTGTTGACAAGAACTAAGCTACAGAAATAACTGCTGGTAACTTTCAGGGCTGGAGCTCTGAATCTCATTTCAAGTATTCATGAACCATAGAATCATTTTATTAAATATTAATATTCATAAGAGTGGGGCTAAACACCAAATTCTTCCTACTGACTACCGCCTTCATCTAGATGTTTAATTAAATTAGGTTCCATAAGGGCAGTGATTTTGTTTCAGAAGCCATTTGTCAAGGAGTGCTCTCGTTATCCCAATGTTATCTTGGGGCACTAAATTCAGCAGCATCACTGCAGGCGACTCTGCTCACATTCCATTAATGCATTGGAGAGCCTGATGCTTCTTAACGAGCCTCAGACACAGGGAAATGATTAACTCAAGAGTTTTGTTTCATATTAAAATATGCTGATTTCTCCTGCAAAAAGAAGATGGCAAACTCTGTGAACCAGAAAAAAAAACCTGGACACCTGAACTGTTTTTCCTAACAAGCAAATATTTGTGAGCCAGGGCAATCCCATCTTTCTTCTGAAGTTAATGAAAATAGAATGGCAGAAAAACACTTAAAGAAGGTTGTGCTCAACTGCTTTC
>NW_024367372.1:664090-711520 GCF_014805655.1 Passer montanus
TCCCGCCGCCGCCGCCACTCACCGCCGCGTCTGGGCAGCTCCCGCTCCGCCGCCGCCAAGCGCGGCCGCCGCGGCCGTAAAACCCGCGGCCAGTTCCTGTCGGCCCTTACGACACTTCCTCCCTTGGCGGCGGTGCCTGGCGACGGCGGGGCGGGGCCGCGCCCTCAGACGGGGACGGGGAGCGGGGTGGGTGGCAGGGAAAAGCTGGGCTGGAAAAGCCCTCTGAGGGCCTTGAGCCCAGCCGGTGGCTGGACACATCCAGTCTTTCACAGGCTCGGAGTGTCCTGAGCTGGCAGGGATCATGGAGTCCCACGCCGAGAATGCCGCCCTGTGCCTGAGAACGCTCTGAGTTCTGTCCAGGCTGCGGCTGTGCCCATTCCCTGCTCAGCCTGTTCAGTGCCCAGCACCCTCTGGGGGCGGAGAACCTTTCCTGATATCCAAGCTAAACCTGCCGTGTCCCAGCTTCCCGCTGCTCCTCGGCTGCTGTCACCCAGCGCGGCCGGATCAGCCCTGCCCGTGCCCTGCCCCTCCTCAGGGAGCTCTGGCTGCTCTGAGCTCCCACCTCCGCTCCAGCGGCACGGACCAAGTGTCCTCATGAGCCCCTCAGACCCTTCCCCACCCCTGTGGCCTCCTCTGCATCCTGTGGAACAGCTCCGTGTCTTTCGCTTTCATCACCTCCGGGCATGGTGGCTCCATCCATTCCAATGCCCGATCACCCTTCCAGTGAGGAAACTCTTCCCGGCATCCAGCCTGACCATCCCCTGGCACGTCTTAGAGTGTGTCCCGCTGTGCTGTCCCTGTTCCCTGGATCCCCCCGGCCGTCCCCTCCTGTCAGAGCAGAGCCACAGGGTCCCCCCTGAGCCTCCTTTTCTCCAGGCTGAGCCCCCTCAGCTGCTCCTCATCAAACCCGAGCTCCAGCTCCATGCCCTTCCAGTCCCTAAATGTCACCCTGGGTGGAGGGGCCGGGGCTGGCAGTGTGGCCTCAGCAGTGCCCAGCACCAGGGACAGTCGCTGTCTGCTCTGGGTTTTGTTTATCAGCCCAAGCCTGAGCAGGCACAGGCGATGCCCACAAGGACATTCCGTGTTTAGTCTGGGGACAGGCACGTTTTGGTGACACTCTGTTGCAGATCCAGAGCTCAGGAGTTGTGGCTTTTCCTTCCAAAAGCTGCAGAAGGGATGTCATTCCTGCCTGGATAAGCCTTGGGCTGCTTTGTGTGACTGGTAACAGTGGAAATTCAACAAGGCTGAAAGACTCTCAAGCCATCTCTGCTGCTCTTCTGCCTCAAATAAATTCTTTTAAGAATTATACTGGATACCACAGCAACAAACAAATCCTTTAGAAGTGAATATTATATCACTGTGCACACAAGGCCCCTCAAAATTCAGAGAAATTTTTTCCTTTTCTCATATGAAGCTTTTCAGGGCCCTTATAAAACTTGCTCATTTTCATTTGCTACAGTTATTTTTCAAGGAAATGACAGGTCTGGGCTTAAAAGTAAAATCAAGGAACTGCTCTACATGTCCTAACAGGAATCTTCAATTAGGAAGAATAAATAGTGTGGGGTTACAGCCTCCTGTTTATTAACTGCTTAATGCTGGAGTAAAGTGGGAAAAGAGTAAAAGACCTGTTGGAAATTGAGGGAATTAAAGGCTTTTATTCAAAGTAACTACTTATGGAAATACTGAAATTTTGAGAAAGAAATGGGTGTCTGAATCCTTTTCTATTTATTTATTCTTTTCCAAGTCTCCTTTGCCCCATCCCTGGAAGTGTCCAAGGCCAGGTTGGATGGGGTTTGGAGCAACCTGCTCTGGTGGAAGATGTCCCTGTTAATGGCAGGGGGTTTGGAATAAAATGATTTTTAAGGTCCCTTCCAACCCAAACCACTCAATGATTATTCTATGATTCAGAAAGGTTAATTCATATTATCTCTATCCATGTTGGCTTTGTGCTCTGCAGATCTGTTTTTAACCACTTCTCTCTGCTCCACAGAGGTGCTCACATACAAAACTGTGCTCAAAGGGTTCATTTTTGTTTTTGTGTGTGTGTTAGCAGGCACCAAAGGACCCTTGTGGGCCTGCTGGAATTGCTCTGGCACAAGTTCAGTGGCCTGGGGGAGTTTAAACAGAAAGAGCAAACAAATGTCAGTGCAGGACTGGCCCAAATTCTGCTCTCACTTGCCATGTAGCTGCTATGGGAGACTCAGAGCCATGTGTTGGGGTGATGTCTGTGTGAGGAAGGCAATCCAGGCCAGGAAACATCATTAGAGAGGGTGAAGATGATGTAAATGATCATGAAAGCCTGGTCTGCTGGAAGGTGTTCCTGTCCCTGGCAGGGGGGTTGGAATGAGAAGATCTTTAGGGCCCCTTCCAACCCAAACCATTCCACTGTTCTATGATTTTATTGCTGCTGCTATGTTCAGTCTAAGTTTATGACTTATTATAACCTATGCTTAAGCTTGTCTTAATTCTCCTCTCTCTTATGAAAACAGCTGCTTTGAAAATGCATGTTCTCAACCAGAACCCACACCTTTTTTTATTTTTCCCCTTAAGTGCATTTTGCTCCATAGTTTTTCCTCTCACTGCTTTCTGAACATCCCTTAGCCCTGAGCACACTGCCCATCACAGAACACATGTTCTGAGGCAGGGATGGGCTCAGACACAGACCTGGCTGTTTGTCATTCTTTGTTCAGTAACTCTGTGGCCTTGGAGGTGTCCATGGTTAATTTGTTAAGAAAACAGCAACTTAGCCAACTTTGGAAACTTAGTTCCAGTATCTGTGAAAAGAAAGGGAGCTGCTGGTGGCCTTCTTCTTCTCTTCAGTGCTTAAGGCAAGTACCTACGTTTGATTTAGTTTCACAGTTGCTCTCAAGGTATTATTATAGTAGAAAATGGACATCTAAACTTGCCTTTGTTCCCTGTGGTAACAAAGTGACATCCCAGCTGCGCCAGAAATAAGGATGCTGGGGACAAAATATTGAGCTGGGCAATAGAGTATAGGAGCAGGTCAGTGCTTAATAAAGAAGTTCTTGGGTCTTTTCCTCAGAGTAGGGGAAGTAGTTTGACATGAGTGTGTGACATGGAAATAGAACTGAAAAGTTCTCTGTTGTTCTTCACTTATTAACAAATATTCTTTTAAAAAGTTACTCCTAGTGGTGACTGCACTACTTGAGCTCTGAGCACACCAACAAAGCAGTAATTAAGTCTATTTTTCCTTTCCACCTGTCCAAATAAAAAATAAATTATATATTTTGGGATCTGCTTTTTCACATGTGCAAGTAAAAGTTTTTTTGTGGGACTTGTCAGTGCTATGGCCCTGAGGATGTCCCCCTTCCTGGGGTTTGCCCATTTGGGGTCAAGGTCAGCTTTCAGATTGATGCCTTGTGAAGGCTGACCTAGAACAGGGTCTGGACAGGGTCAAAGAATAAAGCAGGGATTGATTCAAAGGATCTCCTCCATGGATCCACCTTGGGCAGCACATGAGCCCAGCCTGGGTTAAAGAATAAAGCAGGGATTTATCAGAAGGCCTCAATGGATCCACCTTGGGCAGCACATGAGCCCAGCCAGGGCTGCACCGCAGGTGAACCCAAAATGGTCACAAAATGGATGACAGATCACGGGGTCTCTCCCTGGGATCAGCTCTGCTCCATGTGCACATTGCAGTTCAGTGTCCAGTTCCAGCTGCAGCCCCTGCAGTCCCATCCTGCTTGTTTTTCTCTCTCCAGCCCACGGGGTTTGTGCTCTTGGGCTGAGATTTGGATCATTTGTCCTTGGTGCCCAGCTGGAGCAGGAATTGTTTTGTCTCCCTGCTCTGTGCACAGAGCTCACCATCCCCTCATGTGAAGCTCAGAACTCCACACTAAAGCTAAAGCAGCACAGAATCTGAAAAATACAAAAGCTAAAACTTGGGGCATCAAGATAGGTCCAGCGTGACATTCCTGCTTCACCCTGTGCTCCCCATGGACTTTTTGGACCATCTGGGCTCTCAGCTGAGCCTGGTCACTGTCACCAAGGTGTCTCTGCTTGCTTTGCTCAGCTGTGTTGGGCTGTGCCTGTGACAGCCAGGCCACCCCGATGTCCTCACCTGTTCCACCACCCCACCTCCCTGCCACCCTCAGTCCCCAGCTTCGATTCCCTTCTGGAGCAGTGTCCAACTCTGCCATTTCCTGAGAGTGAGCCCCCACCTCGCCATGGTGAGCAGGAATCCTGCACTGATTCACTGATTTTTTTTATTTTTTTTTTAAGCTTTCAAAATTTAGAGACAGGCACTGTGTGGGCAAAGATGCTGTCATTCCACTGAAGAAGCCTGGCTCTGATCCTCTGCAGCTCAAATAAATACAAGAGAATAGCAAAGATGTACCTGCAGGTTTGAAATTTCTGCATTGAACTCTGCATTTGGAAAGGAAATGCAATGTGTGCTGGCAGAGGTGGGAATACCAGACCTGTCCAAGTTCCTGAAGCAGCAAATAGAGAATTTAAAATATAAAAAATCAGAATTTTTTATCATTTAAAATTATAACATTTAATTTATTCTGAGTTCTAAGAATTTAGAATAGAAAAAACAACACAGGGTAATAGGCACAGGAAATGAGAATTTCAGGAAAACCAGAATGTGTGTGTATGTTTCAAATAATGTTGTTCAGTTCCCACTGAGGAAAGTGGCTGTTTGAGGGCAGGGCTGGTGCTCAGGGAGGGAATCTGCCATGCAAAAGAGGTTAATGGGGAAAGGCTGCGGTTTGGGAAGTGTTGTAACGAGAGAAATCACAAGAGGGGAGTGTTGTACAGCGCTCCAGCATCTGCAATTCCCACAGTGCTGACCCCGTGCCATAATCCAAGTTTATTTTACCAGAGGAAGATACAAAAGTCACCGCCTGCATCTCTTTTGACAGCAGTAACATTTTTCTCCGTGTGAGACAAGGATTTGTCATGTCAAGATCAATAAGCAGGAGAATTGCTATCTCCACCTCTGTAGCTGTGTTGAAACCAAGTGTGAAACGACAGTGAGAGAGGTTTGACAGGTTAAAAAAAGGAACACAAACCAGAGATGTCTGAAGGATGAGTCAATCATGACAATATTTATTTCATTTCTTGGTCTTACCTCTTTTTTCATCCTGTAAGTGAAATCATGAGAGTCTTTGATCACTGACTGGGAGCTGGCTGCTTTTTCCCTGTCTACTGTCAGTGGCAGGAAGAAATCATGACTCAGCAGGAGGAAAAGGTGTGTCCATAACCTCATTCTCCTTCTGATAAGATGCTCTTAAGCTTTTCAGGAAGAGTTTCCTACTGTCTGCTACCCTAACAAGACTCCTTTTATTTCTCCCTGTCTCCTGAGAACACAGTGCCCTTCAGTAGTACTGGAAAAAACAATGCAAAGAGCAGAGAAAATGTCTTTCTGAGATTTGATGTATGCTTAGAAACCCAGTGAAAATGCACTTAAGAGCAGAGATGCTGCTTCAGAGATGATTTCATGGAGGAGAATTGGCTCCACTGTGCCTGGCATCTGGCCTGGGAAGCTGATGGAGAATGATTAATTTCAAATGATGCACTCCACTGTGGATGGCTGGAGACAGCTCTCCTCTTCCCAAACCTTAATTGAGAAGGGGAAAGAAGGAAGAGTTTGGGGGAAGGTGCAAGTGTGACTTCCAGGAAAGCTCCGTGCTGCAAAGCTGATGCTGGCAGCTGATCCCAGCTGGACCCAGCTGCACTGGGAGCAGCCCTGGCACAGCAGGGATGGTGCTGTGAGAATTGGGCATGTCTGCCTTTCTCATCCATCATTGCTCCCTGCTCCCAGCGTTGCACAAGGAGGGATTTGCACTCGGGCAAGCCGATGTGTTGATCTCCTTGCATGAACTGCTCACCCACACACTGTGACCCACCCCACCTCATGGTGTGCAAGGAGCAGAGTGGCAGGAAATTCAGGCCTTCTTTCTTGTAGTAACAGCCAGCAACAGTGTCAGGCTCAGTCTGATCTCTTCGGCTGGCTTTGCTTTATAGCTGTCAAGGAGAACAGTTACAGCATATTAAAAAATCATGTGATGCTCTAAGTGAGCTTGCTGAAAGCTGTGCAATAGAGACAGACCCAAACTGTAGTTTTTGGAAAACTTTTTTTTTTGGAAAAAAAGCAAACCAAACCCAAAACCCCATAATAATATGCCTAAAACTGATTAAAATACCATGTAGCAATTTAGGTCATTAAACTATGATCATCTTTTTAGAATGTCCTTGGCTAGTTCCTGATTTGCTGATAGATTCTCTAAGGAATGAAATATTTGATGAGTAAGTACCTTAAAAAACTGAAGGTGAGGATGGAAATTTAGTAAAAAAGAGGAGAGTTGAAAGAAGTTAGGGAATTATGGACACATCAGTTTACCTTCAATTTCCTGAGAAATCCTGGAACAAATAATCAAACAATTTGTAAGCATGTAAGAGAAGACAAGGAGATTAGAGACAGTCAACATGGATTTGTCAAGAACAAATCATGCCAAATCAACCTCATTTCCTTCCATGGCAGAGTACCAGGCTTTGGGACAGAGGAGAAAACATTCAAGTTGTGAGTCTTGACATTAGTTAGACTTTTGTTGGGAAACACATAAACAAGACAAGGAAATATTGTAAATACGGAGTTACAAAGAGTGAGTGCAAAGTGTTTCAGATTCACCAGGAAGATGTAAGAGATGTGTACTGGCCAGGAGAATTCTGAAAAATGTGACCTGTTTGAACAGTGAAGTCCTGTAATAAACTCCTAGAGAGGTTATTGTGGAAACATCTCAAAACTCACTCAGCTCATCCCTGACCTGTTACACAGGAACAGAGTAGAGAAGGTTCTTGAGGTCTTTTTGTACTCTGCTTCTAGTAAAACTCCAGCCATAAAATAATCTTTGATTGTCTGAAGTGGATTTTGCACCACAGAATCATGTGTGCAACAGGAAGCTCAGGCCATATCACTCACATTAATGTCACTGAAAACAGAATTAGCAAAGCATTTTGTGACTGCCAATCTAATTTAGTAAAAGTTCCATTATGTGAGTATTAATCAGTGCTCCAGTGTAAAGTGGTGTACAAAACTGTTGCTTTATTCTCTTATAGACAAATTCCCCTTTCAATAGGATTCCCTCAGGAAGCAGAGGGAAAATAGCTGGCCTGGGAAGTGAAACTCCTGCACCAGTGCTGGGCCTGTCGCTCTCCCTTCACCATGGCATAGATATTTGAGATAACCAGAAACAGAAACTCCAAAGTGCTGCAGGGAATTAGGCAACTTAAAACACCATCCTTGCTAAAATTTATTACTGTGCGTGTATAAACCCATTTTTATGCACTTAAGGCCAGTACATCCAGTCCTGGTATTTTACTTGGGACTGTTCATGACCTTAAGCTTAGATGTGGGTTTAAGTGTATTGGCTGGGATCTCATAGAGTTTTGCCTGGATATTTTATTCTCCCATTCACACAGAATCAATTCCTGATGCCACTGAACAATAACTCAGCTCTGGTTTCCCCAAGGGAGGAATCCAGCTCATACTGATTATTCTACCCTCAGGCTCAGCTGGCTCATGAGGGCCAGGGATAGGCAGAGGTATTTTGTTTTTGGGGAGGAAACCCAAGTTTCCACACTCGTTCTGAGGCAGAGAAGAGCTGCCTGCAGTGCTCAGAATAGTTCAAGGGAATTTTTTTAATGCTTTCAAAAATATCCTCCAAGTGAGCCTTGGCAGTGTCTTCTGCACCACCTGCTAGTGATACTCTGGAAATCAGGAGTGGCTGAAGGAGGATGGTTGGAATAAAAGTTCCCTGGGAATGTCACCTTTGCACTTGTTTTGATGCTCAGCAAAGCCAAAGAAAAATAACGAGGCACTTTTTGCTCTGAGTGCTTTTACTCTGTTCTTTCTTTCAAAAGTCTGACTGGGGAGGTTTTAACCACAAAGCTTCAGGACAGAGGATGTTTTGTTGATCCTTGGATCCTGGATGATCTCTGGATGCTGGTTTTGCTCTGTGCATGCACAGAGTGACCACTAGCACAGGCAGTGCAATGCTTGTGCCCAAAACATCAGAGGTCTGAACACGAGCCTGGTGAGGGCAAAGGGCAGCTGGGGAGTTGGGAAGCTGAACTTTGTGTATTTTGTTGGCTCAGAGGGCAGGAGGTGGGGCTGAGGGCATGCTTGGATGGACAGCAGCTGTTGGATATCGGTCACACTGGGCACAAGTTTGTCAGATCCTTCATCAAGAACAAGGTTTCCAGATGTCCCATGCAAACCTCAAAACCCAAAGGAGTAATAAGTGTGAGTGGAAAAGAGGAAATGGTCAGAAGCCAGCCTAATTCAAGAGGCAGAGAACTCAAACCTCTCCTACAATTACAAATGGGAGTGCAGGTTTGGATCCAGTTTGGTCTGGGCATCATTTCCACACTTTCAAGTGGTGGTACCCAGTGTAAGTACTGAAAATCAGGGATGGCACAAGGGGAGCTTTTCTCATTCCTGTGAACCACAGAGTGGCCTGGGTTGGAAGGGACCTCAAAGCCTATCCAGTTCCAGCCCCCTGTCGTGAGCAGGGACCCCTTCCACTACCCCAGGTTGTTCCAGGCCCCATCCAGCCTGGCCTGGAGCACTGCCAGGGATGGGGCAGCCACAGCTTTTCTGGGCGCCCTGTGCCAGGGCCTCCTCACAACCTTACAGCCAAGAATT
Organism: Passer montanus; assembly: GCF_014805655.1. Classification (NCBI taxonomy): domain Eukaryota; kingdom Metazoa; phylum Chordata; class Aves; order Passeriformes; family Passeridae; genus Passer; species Passer montanus. Next base: position 672,762 of record NW_024367372.1, read on the forward strand.
TTTTCTAATATCCAATCTAATCGTACTCTCTGCCAGTGTGAACCCTGCTTACACTACATGAGAACAGTCAGACTGGTTAGGCCATGGATTGACCATTATTTGGTCCAGAGATGTGTGATTTTGCAGTGACATCAAGAATTGCAATTTCCTGATGCATGAAGGGTGTCCAAGTGGCTGCATCAGGACTGGCTGGGCACTTTAGCACTATGGATGAGTGTTGGATGCTGCAGACACTGGCCCCAGCACACAGAACTCCCAAATCCTGTGTCTGCAGGCTGACAGCCCAGCTGAGCTCACTCCAGCCCCTGCACTGAAGGATCCTTGATTATTGCCTAATTTGAGCCTGGGGACTCAGCCATAACGAGTGGGTGATTGCATGAATCATGCCTCACTTTCTCTTCCCCAACACAGCAATTCACCCACATTTGTTCATTACTCAGACTTGTTTGCCAAATAATTTATGCACATAATTTCGGGGCCGGTAATTCATTCACACGCAGCCTGGGTGAGTGTTTAGCAATTGAAATGAGAAAGTCAAGATGTTTTGTTTGGGCTCACAAGTTTTTGTTTCTTGATTAAACTCTCAAAACCGTGTTGTAGGGGTGACTGCTCGTGTCAGTGAATTCAGAACGTAATTTTTGCATTTACCCTCTAATACACACATACATTCATGATGTCTTCACTTGCTAGTAAACACGTTGATTGCAAAGTCTGTGAAAGGAGAACACCAAAAGAGCCTAAATTAAGCTAATAATTTAAAACAATGAAACATATGGAAAACTAACCTGTTGTGTGATCTTTTAATTCTGTGCAAAAGAAAAAAGGCTACACTGAAATCTGGCCAAAAAGTAAAGTGATAAAATGAGTACTGGATGCTTTCCAGCATCCTCTGAAATGTTCAGGGTAGAAAATGTCAAACTGCTTGAATTTGAATCTTTTAAAGAGAAAAAATAAGCATCAGAAGTGTAACCAAGAAATCTCCTGGATGTGGTGATACTTAGCAGAGGAATGGAAAGTGGTAAATGTGGCACCAGATTTTAACACTGTTGTGTCATGATGGAAATCCATAACTCATAAATCCTTCTTGGGTATCCCAGTTCTGGTTCCTTTATGGATGTGGAGGGTGTACACATACATATATACATACAGGGGGGTGGCAAAAGGCTGAAGATAAGGTGGAATTGGGAATGACAACTGTTTATGTGTGTTCAAGAGAACCAGAGGGAAGCAGCAGCTGAGGGTTTCCAACTATCTGCAAGTACTTGGCTCAAGGAGTTCCCAAGAGGAAAATTAATGGAGTCTGAGAGAATATCAGAGGAAACATTGCTTTATGCTCATCCTGCTCCTGTACTTTTCCTAGATGTTCACTTTGGCCCATGCTGGAGGCAAGACAAAAAGCGAGTGTGGGTTGGGCGAGTCTGGATCAGTGTGGTTGTGGGTCTGGGAGAGGCACGAGGTGCCCTGGAAACCACAGCCTGGCAGCTCTTCTTTCTGTAGAGGCAAACTGGCAGGGATCCCTTAGGACTGGAGACTCTGGAAGACCAGTCACTGCAGAAAGATTTTTAGCAGTTTTATTGCAATAATTTTTTAAAAGGAATTGCTTTATTGTGGTGTAAGACGAAAACCCTGTCAAGGATTTCTAATTGTTTAAAGAAAGGAGAGAATATACAGAAACTGCAGTGGGATTATCAAGCAGGATGCCCTAAAGGTCTAGATAAACTCTTCAGGAACTGACCAGAAAATTAGGGGATTTCTGAGGTACCACAGCTTGCTGGGATCACACCATTACATGGGATGGTTTAACCTAAAGATTTGAGTCAACGGAAGAGAATGGATCCCCACTCCTGGGTAAACTCCAAGTAAATTCTGTCTTGGTAAGTTCCAAATAATAAACATGGGAAAGACTAATTAACCATATATATGTAATCATAGACTCTGGTGGGTATTACCTGCTCAGGAAAGAAATCTGGGTGGGAGTATTGATAACTCCATGGAGACAAGAATTTCATTCCCTGCAAAATACAAGAAGATAAATAAACCACTAGGCAGAGAAGAGAAATTCTGTGTACTGATAATTATTTTTTTTAATATCATCAGAATTACTAATAGACTTTGGGTAGCCAAGTAGCTTCCAAAATGTTCTCTGCTCTCATAATCTCATAGCATGAACATTCACATGTCCCAGCCTCTCATGTATTTGTGCAAGAAAATGTGATGTTAAGAGCAATGGAGAGATAGGGCTGGTCACTGGTCCTGTTGTGGAGCAGTCAGCAGTGACCAGGAGGTTCCTTGGCCTTCAGATGAGCAATATGTCAGCTGTGAGCACTTTTGGAACCAAGTGTTGTCTTGGCTGTCCTGTTTTTCCTGGATGCCGTGCGGAGCCATGGCTGTGTCCAAGCTGGTGCAGATGGCAGCTGCCGGCAGGGTTAGGTCTTCATTCACAAATGGAAGATGGCAGGAGCTGCTGCCAGCCCCAACCCAGCTTCCCCATCACCTTGCTGGGAGGGAGATCAGCTTCACACCAAGCCCAAGACTTGGCAGCTCGGCTTGATTCCTTCAGTGGCTCCCAAACAGCTCCACCCAAATTCCCAGGGATGTGGGAGCGCTCAGCTCCAAACCAGACCTTGGCTCTATAGGATTCAAACTGACCCCCAACAAAGGGAGGAATGATGCATCTGGCTCCATGGATATCAGAAGGCTAATTAATTACTTTATTTTCTATACTATTTTACACTGCATCTAAACTGAAAAACTGCACAAGCACTCAACTCCACTGCACAGAATCTGGTGACTGCTGGCCGACAGTGCTTGGCCCTGACAGTCCAAGGGAACAAAACCCCATCACTTTGGGTAAACAATCTCCATATTCCATTCTGCTTTGGCACAAACACAGGAGCAGCAAATGAGATAAGAATTGTCTCTTCTTTCTCTGAGGTTCCTTGCTGTGATTCCCAGAAAATGTCTGTCTTGGTTTGGAAAGACAGGTGCCTGCTAAGGAAGGCAGAAGCCTCCCCTGAAATGGAAAATGTAAAAAGCCCCTGCCTCTGAATTGCTATCAATTTTAAATTAAGGGGCTCTCAGACAAAAACATATGGGAGCAGGAATAACAGTTCTTTATTTGGGAAGAAAATAAAAAGATAAAATAAACAATGCAGTAAACTAAAACAACACTGACAGAGTCAGAACACAACCTGACACCCTGTTGGTCAGGGTGGTGGTAGCAGTCCAGATAGAAATGTGGCTGCAGCCCTCCTGCAGTGTCAGGGGTGGTTCTGCTGGAGCAGGGATCCTGTAGAAGGGTGCAGTCTTCCTGTGAAGATCCAGTGAAAGAGGCAGCTGTTCCTCTGGAAAATCCAGTGGAGAAGCCATGCTGGTGTTCCAGAATCTCCAGTTAGGAATGCTTGGCTCCTCCCTCTGGGCTCACATCTCCCAGTGGATGCTGTGGTTCTTATCAGCCATGCAGGGACATTCCATAGCCTGTTATCAGCAGGTGTCCCTCCAGAGGGAGGAGTGGGTGTGGAAGAGATAAGGAAAACTGCCCACTGAACAGAAGAAAACTGCCATACAGATGGCAAATGGAATACAATTTTCTTGGCAATCCAGGACAAAGTCCTTGGGAAGTTGTGCCTTGCTTTTCTCTGTGAAGAGAAATGCGGCTCCTCGGTTCCTCACTGGGAGCCCTCCAGATGGAGCTGGGTGCTGTGGGAATTCCCAGCCCTGTGGAGGTCAGCAGTCACTGATACTGGATGTGAATTTAAAGGCTCAGAGCTTTGCTCCCAAGCCCCTGCACACAAACCCCTCTGTGCTGGGCCTTGCAGCTGGTGCTGGCTGCAGAAGGCTGCCCATCTGTGCTAGGGAGAAGCCACTGAGTCACTGCTCCACCACCTCCTCCTTTTGGCAGAAACCGGCACAAGCAGACTCAGAGCACCCTGGCAGAGCAGAGCACTTGCAGTGAGGGGTGGGGGTTGGTGCTGAAGGGATGTGACACCAAACCACGCTCAGAGCAGTCATTCCCAGGTAGCTAAGTGGTGTCCATGGTCCTGCATGGACTCATGGAATCACTGTGTGGGCTCAGGGACTCACTGCATGGACTCACTGCACCCTCAGTGAGCTGATCTGCTGGGCTGCAGGAGGGTTCTGAGAGGGATCTGCATGGGCTGCATCCATGGGCCAAGACCAACAGTGTGAGGTTCAACAAGACCAAGGGCTGGGTCCTGCACTTGGGTCACAACAACTCCATTGAGTGCTCCAGGCTGGGGCAGAGTGGTTGGAAAGATGCCCAGCAGGAAAGGACCTGGGGCTGCTGGCACATGAGTCCAGATGTGCCCAGGTGGGCAAGAGGCCAATGGCACCTGGCTTGAGTTGGGAATAGTGTGGCCACAGGACCAGGGCAGTGACTGTCCCCCTGTGCTGGGCACTGCTGAGGCCACACCTCAAGTTTTGGGCCCAAGTCTGGGCCCCTTAAGACAAGAAGGACCTTGAGGGGCTGGAGTATGTCCAGGGCAGGGAACAGAGCTGAGGAAGGGTCTGGAGCACCAGGAACAGCTGAGGGAGCTGGAAAGGGGCTCAGCCTGGAGAAAAGGATTCTCCAGGGGGATCTCCTGGCTCTGCAAAACTCCTGCCAGGAAGGGACAGTGGGGGGGGGATCGGGCTCTGCTCCCAGGGAACAAGGAATAGGAAAAGAGGAAACGGCCTCAAACTGCATCAGAGGAGGTCCAGGTCAAACATCAGGAGAAATTTCTTCACAGAAGGGTTGCCAAGCATTGGAATGGGCTGCCCAGGGAAGTGGTGGAGTCCCCAGCCCTGGAGGTGTTCAAGAAATGACAGGATGTGGCACTCAGGGCTCAAAGTGGGGATCAGTCAAAGGCTGGACTCAATGATCTCGTTGGTCTGTTGGTCTTTTCTAACTTCAGTGATTTTGTGAAAGCAGGTCTTAGACAACAGGAATGAATTTTTAGATCAGTTTGGCTGGCCAAACAAAGTATCTACAGGCAGCAACCCCTAGAGCTGGAATAAACACCCTTGGCTCCCTTTACATGCACTGAAAGACACTTTTTAATCCTGAGGTCTGTGTTTATCCTACAGTCACTGAGTGAAGTTCAGATGGTCTTGCCCTAGAAATTCATATTCATAATAAAGAACCTGAGTAACCAGATCATGGAAATATAAAATCATTAAAGCTGAAAAATACTTAAAGCTGAAAAAGACCTGTAAGGTCATCAAGTCCAACAATTAATGCAGCACTGCCACCACTGAAGTTAGGACACCTCTTAAAGATCTGGAAGAAGAACCTCACCCTGCAGATGCAGGGAGCCATCTCCAGGTTTTTACAGCTTTAAGGAGCCTGAAAACAAAAAAATCCTTGAGGCAGAAAATGCCTACCCAGACATGAAACAAAAGACTGCTGTTGGAGCCCTGGATGCTGAGAATTTTAAACTTTCTCTGCTGAAGGGCACAGACCTACAAGAGAATACTGTATTTGACCTGAGGCTGTGGGAAAGGCTTCCAAAATTGATTGATAGCACTGGGATTATGGGTGTGTAGCTTGATTAGAAGTGTGTAATATCACAGGGTGGAAAACTTAGAGTTTAAGGTTTTAGAATATAGTAATAAATATAAAGCAAGATGGAGGTTTTAGGGAAGAGGCAGGTTGTTCTTCACCTTCTTTTTCCTTCTTCTCCATGGGTTTGGGTGTTGTTTTGTAATTGGACTGAAAAATCTGCATTGCAGACTTGGAGTGATTAGTTATTGGGTTAAAAGTGAAAATAATTTAGGTATAATTTCTTCATTGGATAGTTTAGCCTTAAAAAACCTTGTAAAGAAAGATAGTTAGCCATTTTGCCATTTTGTACCTTGTTAGTGAAATATAGCAGAACTCACCGCTTGTGAGACTGTAATATAGATAAGAAATAATAAACACCTGAGCACAAAATATTGTCTTGAGCTCTTCAATCCCGACCTTGACAGAGGCAGAAGAAGCAGCTGAGGACCTGCTCCAAAATCCCAACCTTTCCCTCCAGCCAGGAGTCGTGGCCGGTCCTTAAAGAGAGGGGGATCCCGTGCGGGTGGGAGGGCAGAGCCAGAACCCTTCTCTTGCAGAGGAGGAGCCTTTTCAGCATCATCGCGGCTGATTTTCCCAAAGCTGTGCTGCAGGCACACTCTTGTGGCTGCGCAGGGCCAGTGCACGCTGCTCGGGGCCAGCTCGGTGCCCGCAGCAGCCCGGGGCTCTTGGCGGCTCCTCGTGTCCCCCCAGAGGGCTCCGGCTCCTTCCCTGCAGCCACAATGACCCAGGGTCCTGTGGCAGCCCCCAGGGATGCTGTGAGAGCATCCTGAGTGCTTTCATCCAGCTCTGCTCAGAGCAGGGTGTGTGCCCTGAGGCAGTGACTAATTGAGCACTGCGGATGCTAACGCTGTGCCTCGGGAATGAGCCTGGTTCTGGGAAAAGGGACACCCAGCTGCTGGGCTGGGAGTGGGGTTTGGGGTCCCCAGTCCATTGAGAGTTACAGGGTTCGTGTCACCCCACACAGGCATCCTGTATGGCTTTATTTATCCTGGGAATGCCTCCTCGCGCTGCCCAGGTGAGCAGCTTTGGGTGTTCTCCATCCTCCATCTCCACCCTCTGCTGCGGGTGCTGGATCTCCTCTGCCTCTGCTCCTTGGGGTTTTGCTGGAGGAGCAGCAAAACCCTTCCTTGCTGGCAGCCCTGCTTATACTGAGTGAGGAAAAATCTCTTGGCAACTGCCTGTGAAAATCACAATGTCACCAAGTGGTGCTGAAAGTGGATTTTTTCCCTTTCCCTTCCCTTCTTTTTTTTTTTTTTTAATTTTTCATTTGCTGTCAGGACATGAAGATCCCATCCAGGAGTCTCCACTGTGCATTGTCTGAGGTCCTGGGGTCCAACAGACAAACAGCATCCGTGACCCCACTGAGTTCTTCAGTAGTCTGAGCAAAACCTCATTTTCCCCTATTTTTGGGAGTGTCCTTGTATTTTCCCCTCCTTCTCACCTGCTTGCAGCATATCCCTGCCCTGTGGAAAACACAGAGGCTGTGGCCCTGCTGTACCAGCTCCACAGGCTGTGCTGCTCATCCAGACCCTCTGCTTCCCAAAAATCATCTCGGTGCAGCTCTGAGCTGTGGGTTTCAGAGCAGGCTGTGTAAGGACAGGGATCCCTGAGACACCCCTGAGAAAAGCTGTCTCATGCTGCCCCTCTGAGCTACACATGTACATGAAAAGAGAGGAATGGATGGGAAATCACTGGGTTTGAAGTGGAATTACAAATGCCAGCGTCTGTGGTCTGCTTTGGATGCATTCAAACACAGCAGGCTGTTCTCTGAGAGACCCTGGGGCTGTCCCTGTGTATTAATCACCTTGTTCCCATTCTGCCCTAATGCTGCAGGGATCATTGGAGAAAGTTGCTTTTAAACTTTGCATTTAAAAACCACCCCCAAACTGAGCTACCCATGACCAGGCCTGGACTGTTTGGTGGGGCTGTAGGACAGGGAAGTGGTTTGAACAAACACTGAGGCAGTGCCTTGTGATGAGACTCAGAAAATCCCAGAGACCCTGGATCTTTGAATTCCAGAACCCCATAATGGTTTGGGTTGGAAAGGGACCTTAAAGTCCATCAAGTTCCAACCCCCTGCCATGGGCAGGGACAACTTCCACCATCCCAGGCTGCTGCAAGCCCTGTCCAACCTGTCCTTGGACACTTCCAGGGATTCAGGAGCAGCCACAGCTTCTCTGGGCACCCTGTGCCAGGGCCTGCCCACCCTCACAGGGAAGAGTTTCTTCCCAATATCCCATCTAACTCTGTGTTTGTCAGTTTGAAGCCATTTCCTCTTGTCCTGTCATTCCATGTCTTTGTCCCCAGTCCCTCTCCAGCTCTCCTGGAGCCCCTTCAGGCCCTGCCAGGGGCTCTGAGCTCTCCCTGGAGCCTTCTCCTCTCCAGGTGAGCACCCCCAGCTCTCCCAGCCTGGCTCCAGAGCAGAGGGGCTCCAGCCCTGGGAGAAAGTTTGTGGCTCCCTCTGGACTCACTCCAGCATCTCCACATCCTTCTCAAGCTGAGGCCCTCAGACCTGAACCCAGTACTGCAGGTGGGTTTCTAAATATTAATTTTTATTTTTTTTTCTTGCTGATGGGAAACATGGCATATTTGCATTTTTGAGCCTGAATAGTTTTAATTCAGTTTTTTATTGTACAAGCTCAAGAGGAACATTTACTTTGTTTTCACTGATTAGTTATACAATTATTCCTTTCAGATACCACATGAACCATGAACCATAATATTGTATTCTTTGCTAATACATTTTGGCTGAGGTATTTACATGAAAACACAATACATAAATGTAATGAATTTTTCAAATGAACACATCGGTAATATAAAGTAATCTTTTTTTTTTCTGTACACCAAAAATTCATTAAACTTTTCTCAATTAGCAAACTGACTTTTCTAAATAAGCTGCTGATTGAGCACGAGCCATGAGCTGGATTTGATAACGTTGGATGGTGCCTGTCACCAGGGAGGGAGAGATTATCTCTGCCAGCCCAGGGCAGGCATCTTCTGCTGGATCTGACACCTCCTGGAGGGGGTACCAGTGAGGAGTCAGGGCTTGCTAATGCCTAAATGAGAATAATCTTCTGTCCAGGAGGTGAAATGAAGTCCTGGGCTGAGCCCAACCTTCAGACCTGTATCAGCATCCTGTGGCCAGGCAGCTCAGGGAGAGGAGGAAGCTGGGAATGAGGGAGGACAAAACCTGGTTAATTTTCAGCTGGATGAAGGCAAAGATGTGGCTGCTCATTTCTTGCAGAGCTGCAAGTGTGGTGGAAGTGTTCAGAGCCAGGCTGGACAGGGCTCAGGGCACCCTGGGATCGTGGAAGGTGTCCCTGCCCATGGCAGGGGCTGGAACTGGGTGAGCTTTAAGGTCCCTCCCAACCCAAACCATCCTGGGACTCTGTGATTATGTTCAATGATGACACAAAGTGTTACAGCCTGGAGAAGTAAAGTCATCCTCCTTCTGAAGTCAGCACTGTACTCCTTCATTTATTTTTAATTTTATTAGTCTTCTTTTTACTTTCCATAGAATCCAGAGGCAGTAATTCCTTCTGTGTAGTCCTTTAAATATTCTCTGCAGAAACCAGGACTGATGCTGAAATCTTGGTCTCACTGAAGTTGGTGGGGAGCTTGCTCTTGGCTTTGTTGGGGGGATTTGGCTCTGGCCGAGTCTTTTTGTGTGAAGTGGAATAAATCCATCAGGAGTGGAGTGTCTCAGCACAATGAACACCTCCCAGTGCCTTTCACATAGATCACACTGGTATATCATGTGCCTGACCTACTTTGCTTTAATAAGCTCATCTGTGTGCAGGGGAAGATAAGCAAAACCACTCTTCTGACACGAAAATCCATCCCGTCTATCAACACGTGTGTGCTGCTCTGGGCAGGGGCTGATCCCGGGCTGATTAGGGCTGGTTTTCCTTCTCATGGAAGTAAAACTTCCACTGGCATCCAGTGAGGCTCAGACTGGGAGGGTCACCCAGGGAAGCTGTGGTTACTCCATCCCTGGAAGTGTCCAAGGCCAGGCTCGATGGGGATTGGAGCAACCTGGGATAGTGGAATGTGTCTCTTCCCATGGCAGGGGGCTGGAACCGGATGAGCTTTAAGGTTCCTTCCAACCAAAAACATTCTGGGATTCTGTGGCTTGATCCCAGAGCTGGGAAGGACAAGCAGTCAGCCTCAGGGCCTGGACATGGACAGAGAGCAAGGAGTGGGATCAGTGGTGGGATTCCGGAATTGTGTCAGGTTGTTCCCTGTGTTGGGATACATGGCACTCAAGAGGGTTTGTGTCCATCTCCTCTGGATAAACCATGAGTGCTTCTCTTTGAACATTTTATTTTCCCAGGGCCACCATGGGGCCTCCCAGGGTGCTGCTCCCATGGGACAATCCAGGCTCTTGCTCCTGCAGAGCATCTTCATGCTCGGGTTTCCCACCAGGCTGAGCACGGGCAGCCCCATCTCCAGCATCTCTGCCTCTGGATGGGCAGGATCAGAGAAACACTGGATTGGGAAGGAACCACAAGGGGCATCAGGTCTAACTCCTGGCCCTGCACAGCCCCAAGAATCCCACCCTGTGCCTGAGAGCATTGTCCAAATCCACCTTGAGCTCTGGCTGACTTGGTGCCCGGAGCACTTCCCTGGACAGCCTGGATCTCCCCTCCTACCCAACGATGGATGTTCCCTTGGAAAATCCCAGCCTTTCCTGTGGCTGTGCTGGGTATGTCAGGGTGGGTGTTATGGCTCTCACTGCCAGAGGCATCCCTGAGACAGCCCCTCTGAGTTCAAAGCATTTCAGCAGAGCACAAAAGCTGGTTTGGCTCCCAGAACAGCTCCTGCACGTGACGTGGCAAATGACAAAGCTCATTACCTGGGTCACATTCTGGGGCCTAGCTGGCACATTCCTTTGTGAGGAAAAATCCTGCCTGCTATGGAATGCCCTAAACCTGCTTTTCCTGGGCTGGGAAGAGGTGGGAGCACAGACAGACCTGGCTGAGCAGCAGGGAGGTGAGCAGGACCCTTGTCCCGTGAGCATGAGCACAGACCAGGATGTATCTTGTGGTGCCCTCCATCTTTCTTTTTTTTTTTTTTTTCTTTGCTAGTGGATTTGGGTCAGTATTTTTATCTTTGATTCCCTCTTTATTTATTTGTTTATTTGTTTATTTGTTCATTTGTTCTCTTCTTTATTTTTTTCTAACAGTGAGAAGATGGGAAAATAAAAAAACAAGGCTAACAGTGTGGAGGACAGAGATTTTCTTTTAATGTACTCCCTGTTTTGGAGACACAGGGATTTTCCAAGCATTGCTTTGATTGATTCAGCCTTGAGGATGAGAGGTGGAAAAAAGAGCATCATTTCAGCCACTGGAAAAACATGATGGGAGCTTTCTGCATGAGCTTCATCCCAGCTCCGACCCTGACCTACCTCTATTTATTTTCCCCACCTGAGGAACAGCAGGATAACCCAGTGTTTTCAGGGGCTCAGGGCCTGATCCTGGCTCTGTTGGGAACACTGGATAAATGCCCATTCACAGTTCCTCCAGCCTGGAGAGATTCATGGCTTGCCCTGACCCCAACTTTCTAAATGTCTGAGGCTGCTGCTATGAAAACACTGGTCTGTGACTAAGAGTTTCCTCTGGAGCAGGGGACAAAAGGAGCAGCATCTTCTAGGTAGAAAAGACATGGAGACATAAACAAGGTCTCTGACAGCCTCTGATTGAAATAGCTGCTTGCAGGGTGTCATCCATGGAAAAACTGTTATTTTTCATCCTCCTGGCAGCAGCAGTCATGACCTACAAGCTGCTTCTGGATCCAAGAGTCGTGTTTGGGAGGAAGGATCAGGTTTGGGAGGAAGGATCAGGTTTGTTCAAAACCAGGCTGGACAGGGCTTGGAGCAGCCTGGCCTGTGGAAGGTGTCTGGAACTGGGTGAGCTTTAAGGTCCCTCCCAACCCAAACCATTCTGGGACTCTGTGATTATGTTCAATGATGGCACAAACTGTTACAGCCTGGAGAAGTGAAGTCATCCAAACCAGTTGCCAGACCAGTTTAGGGCCCTGTGAAGCAAAACCCCAAAGCAGGAGCTTGAAAATTAAGCCCAGGTTTAAGCGCTTTGCTGAGTGGGGCTGGAATATCCCCCCTCACCTACAGGCTGTGAGGAGCCTCATTTTCTCACCCAGCTATGGTGGAAGGCAGTGTGGAAGACAGCCTGGACCACTTTTGGTGTCAATGTGCTGAAGCAGCTCTGAAGATGAATTTAACCCTTTGTGCTTTGCCAGGGAGATGAGAATGTGTCAGAGAACCCACAAATGTTGTTGTGAATCCTGGGAATTGGATACCAAGGTCCCTCCAGGGTCAGCAGTGCCTTTGTTTGCCATTCCTTCCTTTGTGCTTTGCCAGGGAGATGAGAACGTGCCAGAGAACCCACAAATGTTGTGAATCCTGGGAATTTGATACCAAGGTCCCTCCAGGGTCAGCAGTGCCTTTGTTTGCCATTCCTGATGTTAACATTTGGTGCTGTGGGACATCTTGGGCTCCTGCTCTTTCTGGTTAATCACAGCCTTTGTGCAGTCTCCCCTTTGCTGGGGGGGAAAGGCTAATGCAGCCCTCACTGTGCTACAGCTGCTGGCTGGGAATTGTCAATAGGTCATAAATAAATCTACCACTGCACAGGAAAGACAATGAGATTATACATCCTCCTACTACTGCCAATTACGGTAAGAGCAACAATTATAAGGTAGCACTCCTACAGCTACCCCGGGGAGAAAATGAGAGGAAAATGTTCCATTAGCCTAATGAAGAGAGAGTGCTGGAGCTACAGTCAAATTTTCTCACTATTAGCCCTGACTGTGTGCCACTAACACACGAGGGAAGCAGGAGTCATAGGGTAACAATTAAAGTTGCTGGCAATTAACCCCTGCCACGTGCATGCCTCTAATCTGATGAGAAAATTAAAAAGAGGCACGGGTACATTTTCTCACCGTAAGTCCCCAGAATGCACAAAGTGGCACTTGCAAGTGACAATGAAGGTTTGTCACCACTGAGGCCTGGGAAGTGCCACAGGTACTGTGGATTTGGTGTTAAAATGCTCTTGGGAGTGCTGGGGTGAGGAGAAGCCGTGTGGGGATGGCTTAAACCCCTTTTATTTAACACAGAGGAAAGAGTTACTGCTGCATTTCCTTATTAGCCCGAGGAAAGGATGGAGTCACCATGGGGAATTCTCTGGTGTCCAGCCCCTGCCGTAGCCCCAGAGCAGAAAAAAGGAGAAAGATCCACTTTGGGAATAGAAATGGGAAATATAAGAAATATCTTGCTGGTTGATATTGGCAAAAGGAAAACCTGAGCCCTGGCTGACAACACCCAGTGGCCACGCCAGGAGCTGCTTCATTTCTCCTGGGGTGGTTTGGTCAGTGCAGTATTTACCAAGCTTTCCTGAAATATTGCTGTTTCCAGGACTTTTTAAGGGAAGAGAAAGACTGATATCTTGAAAATCTGCCCAGAGCAAGCATTAGGTATTCTGGTGCTTAATGGTGGCTCCTGAGGTGTGTTGCAAAGCCACCGATCAATTTTCAGATCAAAAGTTCTGGACTAAAATTCCAAACCCACACTAGCATGGAGCCAGGCCTGCTCTTCAAATTCCTCTTTTCTGCTGTTGCCTCTGTGTCAAGTTAATATCAGCTTGAGGATCACAGTCAGGAGCCAGATTGGCATCTGGCTGGGGGATTTGGCCTGGGATGGGAATTTGCTTTATTTCCACACCCCATAAAATGTGAGAAGGGAAAAATCTGTTTTCTTCGGACCTCACACAGACTCGTGGTGTTGGAGAATCTCAACACTGCTGGGGCTGTAACAGAATTATCCTGAAAAAGCTCCCATGTAGGGGATGTCAGGAGCTCCTTGGGATCACTTAAGATCCTTCCCTCAGGGGAACAACAACCTTGCTTTGCCAAGGGGCTCCTGGCCAGGCAGCTTTGGTCTGGAAGCCACATCCTGGAGCAGGAGCAGGAATTAACCCATGGTGTTGTTATGGGGTTATGGGGTCTTCTGTCCCTGTTCCATCTGTGCAGGACTATGTGCCCCACATCCCAGGAGGGTTTGTGACACATTCCCAGCAGAGGTTTTTAAGCTGGGTGGGTTATCCCAGCTGGATTATCCCACCTCTGCCATGGGAGGGGTTGTAAAGGCAGGATTCTCCTGGGGGCCCCTTGTTCTTGAGCTGGCATGGTTCCCAAGCAGTCCTGGATCCCTGGAGAATCCCTGTAGGACCCTGGGCACAGGCTGGGGTCCCTTCAGTGCTACCCAGGCACTGGCATGTGCAGCTCCAGCCTCTCCAGGGCTGAGGTACCCAGCCTGAGATGCTCCTGCCTTGCCATTTTGGGGAGCAGCCATGGACTAAGCCCTGCTAATTCCCTTGTACAGCTTGGGATCATCCTCCCTCAAGCTGCACTGCACCACACTTTTCCTAACTTGCTGCTCAGCAAAAGGGCAAAAAGCAGCTTTTTGCCATGCCTACAAACACAAAAAGGCTTTCCTTGCCTCTCCTTGCCTTTCTTCCCCTCTGTGAGCTCTCTGCCTTCTGAGGTGTCCATCACTGCCACAGATTTACTTTATTTTTGGTAACTCGTTTCTGAGTCTCAAAGAGAACTTGGCATCCATTTATTTGTGTGACATTGGGAAGGAGAAGCAGGGTGGGAGTCTCAAAGCCAGCAGAGAGGTTTGGAAGCACAAAGGGATGATGGCTAAATCCTAATTACCTGCTCAGAGAGGGTATCCCTGCACAGCCCCTGGATGATTTGTTGCCAGAGTGATGCTGGGGCAGGAGGGAGCTGGGGGAGGAAGATGATGGCTCGTTGAGACCACGTTGATTCTCTAGAGAATCCTTTCCATGAGTTAGAGGTGGTGGGGCTAAAAACTTCCCTGCTCTGAGTGATTTGTGTAGTAATTTCTGAGCTGACACGCACTACATGGCAAATCTGAATTCCACTTTTAGCCCTGTTAAGAGATAAGGAACAGTGATTATTATAATTACGATGTGGTTACTTTATTGGTTAAATTAACATTTCGTTGTTGGGGTTGCTGTGCAATATACAATATTATTTTACCTACTGTGCCTTCAAAGTCATCTTGTCACAGCAACAGCATGGCAGCATGGAAAAAGCCTTTTAACAAGTAGGTAAATACATGCCTTTGGGGGAGGCAGAGCGATAATTATGTCAGCTTCAATACATTTGACAGTGGGAAAAAAAAAAAGCTAAAAATAAGTTGAGTCAAAAATGAGAGAAAATATTGAATGCTTGAAATAAGGCCACTGGAATTAAAAAGGTGCAAAGTATTTAATGCAGTGGCCTTGCTCTTTGGATCAGGTGTCAGTAGTCCAGCTACTCAGAGTGCTGGGTTGCTTTGGGTTTACAAGGGTGTAAAGGAATCCTACAGCCCCTCTCTGGGGATAAAGGGAGATTTATTGCAAATCCCACCTAGAATTGAAATGGTGTAGAATCACAGAATGGTTTGGGCGGGGACACCTTCCACTACCCCAGGTTGCTCCAAGCCCCATCCAACCTGGCTTTGGGCACTTCCAGGGATCAGGGACAGTCACAGCTGCTCTGGGCACCCTGTGCCAGGGCTCACCACCCTCACAAGGAACAATTTTTTCTGTACATCTGACTTAAATTTCCCCTTTCTCAGTCTTAACCATTTCTCCTTGTCCTACCACTACAGTTCCTGGCTAGAGTCCCTCTCCAGTGAGCTCATTTTGTTCCATACATGGTCATGAATAAAAGAAAACCAGGACACCTTTCCTCTCCATCCTTTCATAGTGCATGATGATGCTCCAAGTTTTCCTGCAGAATTCAATGTAGCTGGGCAGGGACAGTAGATTTTTGCTTGAGCAAATTGTTTAAGGTGGGGCTTTTGTGGAATTTGCCAATGTAGCTGGGCAGGGACAGGAGTTGATTTTTGCTTGAGCAAATTGTTTAAGGTGGGGCTTTTCTGGAATTTGTTAGCAGCATTGTGCCAGACACAAAGCAAAGGTGGGGAAGAGGTAATGTGGGAGGAAAATGACACAAAGGATGTTTTATGGAAGTTTTGGGCTTTAAGGAGGAAAACAAAGCAAAACCTCCTTGTAGTCATGTGAGTCTTGCAGCAGAGGCTTTGCTGGCCAGAGTGGCCTCATTGCAACTCAAGCTGGTGCAGCTTTGGAGATCAAATGGACCTTGGTCATCATCCAAGGGCTGGCTGAGTGTGGCAGCAACTCCCCAGAACGGGCTGGAGTTGTTACGGCTCATTCTTTGCTTCCTGGGAAGAGCCAGAGTGAACATCCAGTGTTTGCTGCAGGGCTCACCTTGCTGCGTTGCCTTGGGATTCAATCTCCTGCTGCTTCCGAAGTGTGGGGCAGGAGAGATTTTATGGATCATGGAATGCTCCAGGGTGGGATCTACAGGCAAAAGATCACCCCCAAGAGATCATCCCCAAAAGATCACCCCCAAAAATCATAATCTTGCCTTTCTAGAGAGAGGTGGCCAAGAGCAGCCAGCACACAAATCCTGCCCCTGGGACCAACACCCTCCTTGCTGGTGGTCTCTCTGGTCTTTCCTTCCACACCAAGGGGAAGGGAAGGAAACCACAGGAAAACAGACAAATTCTGTCTGTGAGCAAGCACTCCCTCAGCTCTTGTCTGTGGGCCAGCAGGCACGAGCAGCAGGAGAGAGTGAAGGGATTTGGGGCTTAGCTTTCCCAAATAATTGACAAGGACAGAGCTGGACTTGAGGTTGTTGCTTCAGAAAGCATCAAGAGCAGCCCTGCTCTCTGCTGTGTGCCAAGGAGCAGGGTGCCAAAGGGGATTGTCCCCTTGTAGCAGCTGTCCCAAGGTTTTTGGGGCAGAGCCCTGGAGTTGATGCACCCCACTGGGACATCCCCAGACACAGGAGCCTCCATGGGACCAGCACTGCCACAAGAGGAACTTGGTCACTGGGATTGTTCTTCCAGTTCAAACCATTCACCTGGGTTCCAGCTGGGCATTTTCCCTTTTCCCCAGCATTTTATCCTACAGGTACATTGGTGCTTTATTATCTATAAAATAAAGTCTGGGGAATAATTCAGAAGAAAGATGTCTCATGATGTGCTTATGATTTCCTGATTGTGTCCACTCCCCCAGCAGAGATTCCACTCCCTCTCCACAGCTCATTGGAAGTCAAAAAGTTTCAGTGAAATTGCAGCTGTGAACTTGGAATTATTTTTACAAACGAATGAGTTTCCCATGAATATGGAGCTACATAACCACACACAATTAAACAATGCCCACACACAAGTTTGCATCTGTAGAAAGCATTGATTGGACACTTTGAATGAATTATTTGCTGTGTGCCCTAGTCTCCATAAAGGAAAGCAGTAAGACTTTTGCACTAAATACATGGCAAGTCAGACATATACATAAAGTGACATTATTTTTGAAGAGAACTTAATTTGGAATCAGAAAAAATCCCCCATAATGTGCCTTTTTTTTTTTCTTTCCTTTTTGTCCTTGGGGACAAAAGCTTTCTCCTGAGAGTAATCTTCAAAATCTGACTACCCTTTCCTTAGGCTGGGAGCAGGAAATATGATTTTATTGTTTTTTTTCCCCCACAATAAAATGCTTGTTCCCACTACTCTCCTCTCCAAACGGTGCAGCCCATCCCGAGCGGCCGAAGATGAGACTAATCTACCTCCAACACTCCAATAAATAAAATGTAAATGTTTGTCATAAGAATGCCTCCATTGTCAGCACCATCCCAGGATTTTTCAACCTTTGACTCCCAGCAGTGACCGGCTGAGTAGCAACAGCCGAGTGCTGAAAGAATTTTTCAACAGCAATTTGCTTGTTCCAATTTGCTTTTCAGGGCTGCTGCTCAGGATTGCTGGCCGGGGCTGTAAAAGGATCTCATCCTATTAATTTGGCCCAGCTTCCCCTCTTGTTCTCGTCATATTCAGTTTCTCTGGGAGTTCCAGTGAGTAAGTTAATTGAATTGGAAGTGCCACCAGGCGCTGCCCGGTGGAGCTATGGTTTCATGTCGGAAAAGCGGCTCCCGCCGGCCGCAGAAACGGATACGGGCACCTGGTGAGGAGGTGAAGAAATGTCTGGAGATGGGTTACTCCCGAGGCAATAGCCCCCAGCTCTGCTCTCAGACTGGTCAGACAATGCAGCTCCCTTCATTCCATTGTTCCTTCTCCAGCCAGACCCCTGGGCGAGCACAGGCGAGGCTGAGGAGCAGGGTGGATGTGCTGGAGCAGGGATTGGGAGAGTACAGTGAAAGCAGGGTGCCCCTGACTGTCACTGGGATATTTTATGAAAATCCTTTGCTAGGATTTTTCTTCTATTCTAGCTGAGAAGCCTCAGAAAAGAAATGTAAACAATAACTATCTGATGGCTGTGGAATGTGCTCCGGAGATGGTTCCCCCCCAGGTGCATCTGGGATTGGTGCATGTGGATTGTTTCTACTTAATGACCAGCTATGGTCCAGTTGTGTGCTCTCTCTGAGAGTCACAGGTTTTTATTATCCATTCCATTCCATTCCATTCCATTCCATTCCATTCCATTCCATTCCATTCCATTCCATAATATAATATAATATAATATAATATAATATAATATAACATGATATAATATATAATCAGCCTTCTGAAACAGGGAGTCAAGATTCTCATCTCATTCCCACATCCTCGAACACAACCACACCTGACAATGGGGAGAAAGGGATGCATCTGACTCATGGATATCAGAAGGCTAATTAATGACTTTATTATACTATGTTGTTCTATAGCATATTACACTATGTTACATTACATCTAAACAGAATCTGCACAAGCACCCAACTCAACTCCACTGCACAGAATCTTGTGACTGTGTCCTGACCAAAAGTCTGGACACGTGCTTGGGCCTGGCAGAACAAGGAAACAAAACCCCATCACTTTGGGTAAACAATCTCCATATTGCACTCTGCTTTGGCACAAACACAGGAGCAGCAAATGAGATAAGAATTGTTTAGCTCATTCTTTTCTCTGCTTCTCTCACTGCTTCTCTCAGGTTCAGAGAATGTGAATCCCACAGGAGAGCAGTGGTTTTGTAGGAATGGGCTGATGTTGCCTTCATTCTGCTTGCCCTCTCTGTGGCCCCAGGCCAAATGTGTTCGTTTTAGCAATGCAAAGTGTTATTTCTCCTAATTGCCCAGTCTGCAATCCCAGCTCAGCCCCTGGTGTCAATAAATGCAACCAGCCTGACCATGATTCTACTGGCACTCAGTAAAGCTCAGGGGTAAGTGTGGCCACACCTTTTCTGCCAGGAAGTAGAAAAATGGAAGCAAAAATCAGTTCATGTTGCTATTGCATTTTTAGTGAGGTTTAGGGGTGAAAGGTGCATAATATTGCACTCCTGGGTCTTGAAATTGGGGAAATTCTTCTGAAAATGGGAAGAAACCTTGGAGACGTCCTGCCAGTGGCAAAGTGATTCTGAAGAAATCGGTGAATATAACCCTATTTCTAAGCTTTGTTCAGATTGTTGTAGCCACCAGAGGTTTTCCCAGAGTGAGGCACCTCTGCTGACCTGGACCATCCCAGGGAGCTGCCATGGCCTGGGATGAGGCTGGATCTGCTCCAGGCTCCGAGGGGACAAGAGCTGCTGTGGCAGGAGGCTGAGAATCACCCTAAATGCTTGCAAAGGCTGTGATAACAAAGTCATTCCCAGCTTTCTCCTGTCCCCAAAATGAAGCCAGACTCTGAGGAAATGTCTGCCTGGATGAGAAATACATGTCAGAATAAAATAAAATGGGGTGGCTGCGTTGAAGGAGCAGAGTGAAGGTGTTTGCAGTGCTCACACCAGGAAGGCTGCAGCAAACCAATGGATCAGAGAATCATAGGAAGGGACATTGAAGCTCATCCAGTTCCACCCCCTGCCATGGCAGGGACACCTTTCACTATCCCAGGTTGCTCCAAGCCCCATCCAACCAGGCCTGGAACACTTTTCAGGGATGGGGCAACCACAGCTTCTCTGAGCACCCTGTGCCTCCCACCCTCACAGGGAGGAATTCCTTCCCAATATCCCATCTAACCTTCCCTCTGTCAGTTTGAATCCATCCCGTCTATTCCTGTCACTCTGTAAAATATAAAATGACATTTGTAAAATGTCCTTCCCTCCAAAACCAAGCGTCCCAGTGACCCTCAGACAGCCCAGACCCCGCAGAAATAAATGAGAGACCCGGCTCCATCCCTTGCTCCTGGTTTGGTGCCACCACAGGGGGGCAGGAACGGCCTTTGGAGAGCATCAGCCTTCCCAGGAAATCGGCAGCAGGCAGGGAACTTCTGCCTTTATTAAAATATCCCTGCCCTTTATTGAAACTGGGAGCTTGACCTACTGCACACTGCATTTAAAGCAGAGCTCTGAGAGGTGGTTTGGGATGTTTCTCCTCTAGAAATATTGCTGAGGGCTGAAAAATAGAAATTATTCATCTTTCAGAGTTGTTGGAGATGCCTCCTGGTTTTGAACAAAACCCTGTTTATTAAGCAATTAACCATCAGATTGCCATAAATAATTAGCAAATAGTTTTTAATGTAATTAGCATAGAATATCCTCCTCTATTATTTATTTGATGAAAATTTTTTATTGCTCAATTTGGGAAAAACAACCAACAAAACTGATAACAACCATTCAGTTTTGCCATATTTCCCATCTTGTGTCCTCATATATGTATTTATTGTATAGACATGAACACAGACTCACATAAATATCATAAAGCAGCAACACCCCCTCCCCACTTTTCTTTTTGCTCAAAACGGGAGCGAACATTTTCTGAATCTCATACAGAAACAACCCAGTTTTCTAAATAATTTAATGTAAATCAAAATTTGCTAAAATTATTTTCCAAATAAACTTATTTAGCTAAACCAAGTCATCAATTATCTGTCACTGATGAGGCACTTTAGAGACCAGCATGGGGTTTGTGGCTCTTTGCTTTGACTGCTTGCAGTCCCTCTGTATTTATTATGCAGACAACAATTTGGGCTTATTTTCAAATATAAATTTCTCTCCCTCACTGGCTCATTGCAGAGTTCATATAGTCAATAAAGCAAATAGATAAAATATTTTAAAACCCTCCCATAATATTTTTCCTGACTTGTAAGAGGGCAAACTTCCCTTGGAAAGCACGTGTAACATTATATTTGCTAGAAAGACCCTAAAGCCTCACGGACTATCACGTTACTCCAGAGTCTGGCATTTCTTAAAAGGGATTTCTTTCTTAAAGCCACTACACTGTAATGGCTCTTGAGAAGCTGTTACTGTCTCGAGTGCAAATCCTTCTTAGTTTGTGTATTATTGACCTGATCAAGTGTGATGGGGGCCTTCCATGAGCCTTGGGGGGGATTTTGAGGCTGTGGAATCCCACCAGGAAATTCTCCTTGGAAGTTAAAATTTCCCTGCCCGTGGCTGCCAGGGGGTTGGAACTGAGTGATCTTTAAGGTCTCTTCCAACCCAAACCACTCCAGGATTCTGTGATTCTGTAAAATGGGAATAAATTAGGGGGGGATGCTGCTGGAATGGGGAGACCCCAAGGCAGGTTCCAGCCCCTTGGAAGAGCTCACCCTGCAGAGCAGCTGTTTAATAATTCCAATTATTTCACATGAGGGAGTAAAAAAATGACAACAGATGAAGGACAGTTTACAGTTTGCGCGTGGAGTGGAGAAATACCCAAATACAGCCCCAGTTCTGCAAGGACTTACAAGCACAGTTCTGCTTTAGGAGGTTGATTTTAACAGATTCTGTGGACAAGGAATTTGTCTAAGCAGCTGCCTGATATCTCAGGATGGGTAAAGTCCTAAAAGTGGAATGAAATAACTTCTCTCCTCTGTCTCAGCCCTATTTACATACAAACAACTCCTAAAATCAGCGAGTTCTCAGTGGAAATCCCAGCAGCCACTTTCACCATGGGGAGAATCCCACAAATGATTTTGTTCCGCCTTTCCCTGGGACAGGGAAATGCAGCTTTGAGCCCAATCCTGTAATCAGCTTCTCACGGGCTGACCCAGCTAAGCCCCAGATCAGGACCGTGCTCCCGTGCTCGCTGCAGCATTTCTGGAGCTGATGCTGCTCCAAAATGATGTCATAATTCAGCAAAAAGGGAAAACACATCAGGGTTTAACACACATGAGCAGAGTAAAAAAATGCTTTATTTCAGATGTCAGGCAGCCACGGAGCAGTTGCCAGAATTTTTTTTATTTTAAGGGATGATTCTGTCATTTGTAGTGATGTGTTTTCCTTCATGAATAGGTTTTGGCACAAAAATTTTACACCACGCCTGCTGGAGGTATAAATATGTATCCAGCCATGTAAACCTAAAAATGACCCCAAAGAGCCACAGGAATGGCAGCAGGCAGGACCTGGTGTTCCTAAGACAAAGGTCAAAATTAAAAAAAAAAGAAAAAAAGGATGCTAATAAACGGCCCTCCAGTTAAAAATTTTTTAGGTTTTTTTAAGAATTACATCTCAAATTCCAGCAAATCAGATTTAGGAGTTACTGAAAGTGAGGTTGATCCATCCCTCAGCTAAACTTTCTTGTTCTGATGTAATTTGGGTGGTCGGATCTACAATCAGTTTTTAAAATATATGCATTTATAATATGTAATGTTTATATGTTTAATGTAAACACAATGTTTCTATGTTTATCTATAATGCTTATAATGCTTAATTATAATATGCAATGTAATGTTCATTTATGTATTGTATCTATTATATATTAATAAATATATATACTCGCCGGAGAAGTGCAAAAGGGATTCTTTTAGCAAAAAATAAAGAAATAATAGCTGAAAAGTAGAGAAATAGCTTAAAAATAGCTCCAAATTGGGAACTATCCTCTTCTCCCAAAAGCAAAGGTCTTTTCCACAGTGCCACGCGCTGATCTGAAATAAACAGGCCGCTCTGGAAGAGAGCAAACCTGGCTGAGAGCGGGGTCAGAACAAAAACATCCCGAGGAGTGGGAATATCTGGGGTCGGGAGCTCGGTCAGGACCAAGCCCCGCTTGGTATTCAATTGACTTTCTAACTCGGGAGACAGGACTTTCCATCTTCAAATAGTGGGAATAGATTGCATTCCTGGCCCTTCCCTTTGAACGGCTGGGGAGAATAAGCGGGCAGCCCGGCCGTGTTCTGGTGATCTCCCTAATCTCGGTTGCACTTTGTCAGGACGAGGTAACTGGTAGTTAAGTGAAATACCTTAGATCAAAGGGGGATTAATCGCCAACTGAATCCTTGCTGAATAAACCTGTCATTCAAGAAAATTATTTCCACTGAACTTAGCAGAGGATTGAAGGTATTTGCATAACAGGGACCCCACCGTACTTCAGCCAGGTTAAAAGGTTCAGAATTCAGGCAGTGTTTAGCTTTTTGGCTCCTTTTCCTTTCAGCGGCCCTGTACAATGGTTTTTAATCTGATAATGCAGCTAACTATCTAAATGATGTCAGAACAGGAAAGTATTGCAAAGTTTGGCTGAGGGATGGATCAATTTCACTTTCAGTAACTCCTAAATCTGATTTGTTGGAATTTAAGATGTAATCCTTAAAAAAAAAAAAAAAAAAAGAAAAGAAAAAAAAAAGTCCCTTTAAATGGAGGGCTGTTTATTAACATCCTTTTTTTATTTGACCTTTGTCTTTGGAACACCAGGTCTTGCCTGCTGGCATTCCTGGGGCTCTTTGGGATGATTTTGGGGCAGGTCTAGACCAAAAGTGATGCCCACGGATGCGTGTGCCCAAGATCAGGTAGATCTGGGCAAACACACAAACAGATTTTCAGACTTTTTTCTTTTTTCTTTTTTTTTCCCGTTTCTAAGCCCAGCTTTCTGAGGTCACGCTGAATTTGAACGTAAGTGAGAGTGAGATAATTAAATAACAGGCCCCTATAGGCTCCCATCATTTTCTAGGATCAGCCCTTGCAGGAGATTTAAGCACTACAGCCTCGCTCAGGGTTTGTTGTGGGGTTGTGGCAATAATTTTAAACCTCAAGAATTATCCCTGTTTTTAAGGCAGGTGCTTTTGGCAGTGACTTTTCATTGGGAATTCATTTCTCCAAGAGTGAAGAGGGGCCCTTCCAATACTGGAAGGCTTCTTAATCTGTGCTATAAAAATTGGGAAAAACTGTTAAAAAATATATCAATTTCTGGAGAATGCTTTGTGCCATCTCCCTCCCCAGCCTTCCTGGGGTTCATTTGCAAGAGCTTCCACCTCTCCTTCCTTTGGGGCATGTGGAATGATGTCAAGCTACATAGAAGACGTCAGGTTTCATAATCAGATTTTGACAATAAATGGAATTTAGGCACTTCTGCATCCAGCCCGAGCCCGACACCATTCATTCTTTCGGTGGGCGCAGTTCATATTCATCACAAACTCAAAGCATCTTTCAAGTTAAAAAAATCACAAAGAATGGTTATCAAAGAAAATGAATAAAATCCATATTGAGATAATTTTTTAGAAAATGATTGAAGTTTTAACCCAAGAAAGGACTCTTAGAGTTTCTTATAGCTTAGAATAAGAACATGTCAATCACGATTAAGCTTCTGGAATTGGAATCCCTTTGAAATGCAGCTGTTTCTTCTTTAATTGTGGCAGCAGACTCAAAAGAAAAGAAAGGTCCAGCCTTAAAGATGAGTAAGGAATACAAAATAGCTCAGGATTAGTTGTGGAGTTCAAAGGTCGCTAATTACACTAAGGAGTTCCCAGACACAGGGAAAACATTAAACAGGTCACCTACCAAACGGGAAACAGTCTTTGACTTCAAAAAAATAAAGAAAAAGGAAAAAGAGAGGTCCTGAAGAGATAGGTTTCTAGAGAAAATCAAAAGTGAGTGACCAGCTGATCTCATTGGGGAGAAAATGGGTTGGGTTTAGTTCTCTGCTGTTACGTGTCTCTGCAAATGGCATCAGGCTTTCAAAAAATTATCTAGAGCTCAACCAGGTTTCTTGGAGGCCTCATAAAAGCAAGAAGGACAAAAGGGAGGCAGGCCTGTGGTTTAAAAGATCTAATTTTCAGTCGTACTGTGGGTCAGGAGTCCTTAGGAAAAAAGCATCCCTGAGGGTTGAGATCTCCCTGTAGTGTTTGGCTTGATTTGTTGAGGGTGTGGCATCCTGGGGGACAGGTGCATCTTTAATGGGAAACCTCTGGAAGAGCCCTCTGGCCCCTCTGAGGACAGTGAGGTTTGGTTGGGGCAGCAATGGGCCATCCCAGTCCTTGGGAGAAGCACAGCTCCTCTCTTTTCCAGCTCCTCCCTGGCACCCTTCACTTGGGATGGAGTGGTGGCACTGATGTCCTCCTGACGTGCAGCACTGCAGTTCCAGGGGTGCTGCTTTCCTGGGAAAGCCTCTTGGGAATACTGGCTGGGTGTCCTGCCTGCTGCAGGGCTGCAGTAACGACCCCACAGTGCTTTGGATCTGGGTGTGGGTGGAGAGAGACACTGCTTTAATGCCAGCCTGCTCACAAGAGGGAGAATCCCCATTTTTAGGGGAAAGAGCCTTTTTTTTTCTCTCAGGTCTTGCTCACCTGCAGGGAGAATTACCACCTTAATGAATTACCACCTTATTGAATTATCACCTTATTGAATTATCACCTCAATTCCTGCAAAAATCAGCAGACTGGTGGTG
Organism: Passer montanus; assembly: GCF_014805655.1. Taxonomy (NCBI): domain Eukaryota; kingdom Metazoa; phylum Chordata; class Aves; order Passeriformes; family Passeridae; genus Passer; species Passer montanus. The sequence goes on from NW_024367372.1 coordinate 697,957, forward strand.
CATCTTAGGGTAGCGGGAGATTTGGGGAAATAAGGAAGAGGAATTTTAGATGGTCAATGAGTGGCACCTGTCCCCATGCTGGAGGTCCCCAGGATGTCCAGGGGAGTCACAGTCAGAGTTAAATCTCTGTTCCCTGCACCTGAATTGTTGTATTGGGTTTGTGTGGCAAGATTTTGCTAGCAAGATGGGAATACAGGCATGGGAATGAAATTTAGAAACAATCCCATGGTGCCCCTGTGGGATTCCCACTGACAGCCATACAGAGCTACAGCAGCTTTTCCAGGGAAACTTGCACTTCCCAAATTGGGATGCACAAAATTCTCATCTAATGTCTCATCTGGGGTCGAGGGCTGCAGGGATTTCCCACCATGGTGCTCTCAGGATGCATTCAGCTTTGTGTGGGCTTGGTTTTCCCCACTGTAAAAGTGGGGAAATAAAAGGTGTGGAAAAGGTGTTAAAAATAAAAACCTTTTTTTTGTCTGCCCCCTAAGGATGAAAGAACAGGCGGTGGTGAGGGAGTCAGCAAAAGTAGTGAGGGACAAACATGGACTTGCAAACTCTCTTCTGGCTTAAGTCTCAGCAGGGCTTGTACAAATAGGACAAAGTGTGGCCAATTCCTGGGACAGCATGAATAAACTGGGGACAGCCATGGAATGTTTAATGCCTCATTGTTTCAGTGTTTACTGTAACAAATGGCCACAGCAGTTAATGCTGGTAAAAACAGTAAAAAATGCAGAGGTGGGAAGGGCTGAATTACATGAAAAAAGTGATGACTTCCAAATTATCTCAAGGAACAGGATTTACCCCAAAGTTCTTGAGGAACTGGCATAAACCACCTTGAAGCTGTCACCAAATACCTTGGGGGAGGAAAGGGCTTCCAGAAAATTGGAAAACCATCAAATTACTCAGTAGTGATCAGTGACAGATTTGACAACATGGAACTGTGTCAGGGGGACCCATTCCCCTCTGTGGTGGGAGGAACAGGAATTGCAGCTCCTCAGCCTGTGGGAACCTCAGTGCAAATTCCCCATTTCCCTCCACACCTCCACAAGTGTTAAACAAAACGTGTTTGATGAGGGTTTCCCAACACCACCGGACTTGGAAACCTCAGCCATTTAGCTGTTTAGTGGGTAATACATGGATTTTGCATTATGTTAATTTCTGAGAGGTCTGTTACATCAATTCTCATTGCCAACTAATGTTCAGTCTCACCTCAAAGGCTTTGACAGTGTGTGTTTGCTTTAAATTAATTTTAATCACTGTTTCTTACATTACTACCAAATTTTAATGAAATGAAACAAATTAATTTCACTAATGAAGTGAGTTCCATGTTTAATCCTTAATATTTATACCCGGTTTTGGGGGTTTTTTTGGTGGGGGGGGAATGTCAGGTTTCCAACCCATTGTTTAAGTCCTTACATTTATTGATTTCAGTTCTTTGCATCTCAGTTTTCTTCTGGCTCTCTGAAACACAATACAAAGTCTGGAGAACTCTTTGGCCACTTCTTTTGGAAAGTCTTTGTGCAAAGTTACCTTCACAAAGATCTCATAATCTATGCCTGTGACAAAATTATAAATAGAAGCACTTCAAGCAGCAAAGACTCTGGTAGAAGAAACAGCACTCCGTACCAAAATAAAATTTTTTGGGTTTTCCCTTTAACACATTTTTAAGGAAATGTGTTAAAGGGAAATGTGTTGTATTAAAAACTTGTTTATTTTATTAAAGAGCTAAAGGAATGCCTGAACTTGATGACCTTTAGAGCCCACCAGAACCTCTGTTAGGTACCAGTTCTGCTCTGGGAGTCATCAGGCTTGTGTGAGCTCTACATCAGATCTTCCTGATTTAGGGTTTGAAGGGCTTTTCTCTCCTTTCATCAAACAGGACAAGTGGTCAAAGCACATAAAGAAACAGTGAAATTATCTGGGCAACTACAGAGGGAACAGAGAAACACAGAAAGAAAGGTTTAGTCATTTAAACTCCTTTGAACTCTTTCCACCTTATCTACCCAGTGTCTCCTAACTCAGTGTTTACTAAGCTGAGTTTACTACTTTCCTACCTCATTAATATTTAGGAAGGATCCATGAGCATGAAGGATCCATTTGGGCCCTTCCCAAAGGCCAGGAGAAGCTCCCCCTCTGGCTTCTCCCCAGCGTGGGTGTCCCACAGGGGTTGCACAATGCTGAGTGCAGCTGTGTGCCTTTAACCTGCTGTGTTTTGCTGCCTTCCCCATTCCTGGTGCTTCCCAAAGAATAGGGTGTGCTGCACACTCACATCTGCACAGAGATCTCTGCCACTCTTACAAAGGCAGGCAGGGCTCCTTCCCCCACTTTTCTCACTACTGAGCTGTCCCTGAGCAGAGCACTGCAACAATTACAGAGCAAACCTTGATAAATCAAAACAGGAGATGCCTGATGTGAGGTTGTGAAAAACTGCTCAGGGCTAGGAGGCAAACATCACCTGACCCCTCCCTCCCTCCAAACCTGCCCTCCTGAGTGTGTGCAAAGCAGTTCATAAACCCACTTCATAATTTCCATTCAGCTTTTGTAAAATCAGTGGCATTTTTAGCTTACCAAAGCCAGAGCCCTCCATTCCTGAGCACCTCAACTCCTCTAGACATGAGAGAGTCAGCAAGAGGGAAACACAAAGGATCAGTGTCACCATGATAATTTTTTGCCAGGATTTTCTCCAGAGAAGCTGAGAAGCCTCAGAGAAGAAATGTGAACAATAACTATCTGATGGGTGTGGAATGTGCTCTGGAGATGGTTTACCCCCAGGTGCATCTGGGATTGGTCTCCTGTGAGTTGTTTTTACTTGGTGACCAATCATGGTCCAGCTGTGTCGGACTCTCCGTCTGTCACGAGTTTTTATTATTCATTCTTTTCCTTTCTAGCCTTCTGATGAAATATTTTCTCCTGTTCTTTTAGTATAGCTTTAGTATAGCATTTTTAATATAATATCATAATATAATAAATCAGCCTTCTAAGAAATATGGAGTCAGATTAATTTCTTCCCTCGTCCTGGGACCCGTGAACACAACAGATCAGGATTCAGAAGAATTCCTTTTTATTAAGTGCAAAGGATCTCCTAAAATACCACTAATTTAGGCAGTGCCATTGCTTCCCAGAATTTACTGGGGGGTGTTTGAGTAAAAAAAGCCATTCCTGCAGAGTGCTGCTGTGCAGAGCAGAGCTCCCACCTTTCTCATGGGGAGGTGGAAGCCAAATCCCATGGCTAGGTGTCCAGAACAGGCTCTAAACCTTCCCAGCAGAGAGCTCCTCTTCCCACTCACACCATGGTATCCAGGCATGTGGACAACTCCAGCAGGGTCCTGGGCAAAATCACAAACTCACTTTGCTGCTAAACAAAGCAGACACATCACCTGTGTGAAACAGGGCATAGCTCTAAGTTTGCACAGCAGTTTCAGCTCAACAGCGTCTCACAAAAAGGAATCCACGCTCTAGAACATTTAACCAACCCATCAGATTACTCTATCAATCTAAGTATTTTTCAGATTATAGCTTAAAACTTCCCTCCTTGCACAATCCCTGATCTGAGTTACCCCACAGAGTACAGTGAAACATGAGGCAGGGCAGGAGCAGCTCTGTTAGGAATCAGCTTCCTCTGCTCTGCTGCTCTCCAGGTTCTGGCACCTCCTCACCAGCCCTTCAGAATCTGCACATTTCCTGATAACTCTCCTAAAGTCCACATCCTGTGTTCCTGCAGATCTCAAAATTAGAGGTTTGCATCTGTAAATGGAGACTTTTTCCACCTCTTTTCCAGGAAAAACAGCTCAGTGATGCTTTCTGGAATCTCCAGGAAACTTAGCTGATTTTGCCTCCTCAGGACCAGTCTTGTGAGCTGGAAAACCCAGTTCACACCTCTGCTTCCAGAGCAAGCAGCTCACAGGCAAGTGTGCAAGGGAACTCACCACTCCTGCTGGCAGAGGCAATGAAGATTCCCTCATTAAAATTGCCTCCACTTTCAGAAGTGCTGCTCATGGCATATTCCTCCTCTTGACAATCCTTGTGAATTATTGACTGGTGTGTGTGCTGCACACATCTTGTAAAAATAACAGAACTTCTGCTTTGAACTGTTCTCTGAACCTGGAGTTTGATAAGATTCTTGTGACTTCAGGACAGGAAAAGAATGCTGAAATCTTTCCCACGCTGCAATGGGAAACCAGTGAAGTAACTGGGAGTAACTGGGAATCTCAATGTCTGTACCTGTAACATCAGGGATATATTTTGTACCAGTTAAAGTTAGAAGGGAAAGTAAAACCAGCCACAGTAAATGCATTTCAAATTGTCCTCTCCAGGCTGTCAGCCAGAACTCAACCATTTAAACACAACTCATGTTTTTAAGACAAGTGACCTCTTGTTTTTCATCAACAGAAATTTTTAAGAACACAAAGAAAGCAAAAGTGCTGAAGAATATTTATTTTACTGTATCACAACATAAATCTCATTAATACTGTGCTTTGTTTAAATATTAAAATTATTCCCAAATACATTAATCAAGTAAGGGTCTGTACACCATAGGTGCTGGTGCTTTGGAATTCCAGATGTAGTAATCAGAAGAAATCAATTCCCGGGCTAAAGGGAAAAAAACAGGCAAGAAAAATAAGCATTACAGGGTGCCTCACAATCAGACATTCCTTCATCCAAGTTAAGTGACTACTAATCCATCCTTACCAGTTTACAGAAAAGGTATAATGGCCTCTTTAAACTGTAAGACTCTTACTATTATTTGAAAATCGTTTCTGATAATGAGACATTTAAAGTCTCAGCTTCAATTACCTTTACTAATGTATCAGTCATGAGCTTAAAATTCAAACAGAGGTTAAGTCAAAAGCAGGTGGATGGCTTGGATTTTGTTCAATGAATATAAATTGCACGCTCAATATAAAACATGAAAACGCTGCTTTTTCTGTGTTACAATTTAGGGCTGAGTGTGACCTGTCACAAAATTAACAGTGTAGACCTTGCTTTTCAAAAGGCATTTACAGAGTTCTGCTACCATGACTGGCAGAAGTTGCAACAGAGAGACAGCTACAAATAAAAATGCTTTCATTAGGCAGAGCTGCTCAGGTTTAATGAGTGCTTTCTGCGTGCCATTTAGGCTGTTTTTGGTGCAGGCTTGGCAGTGCTCATGTGTTAACAAAAAGCAGATCTGGGCTCTGCTTCACACATTCCATGTAGAGCCACATCCACCAAGAGGTGCTGGTGTGGTGACACAGACAGCAGCAGTGTCACCTTGAGTGCAGGAGCTGAGTTCTGTTCCTGGGTACTGCCAGCCCACCCGAAATGTCTCTGACAAAGGTGTCCTAAACAAGGGGCCAGATTAGGGAGGATCATTTCCTGTGTCCTCCAAAAAGGTTCTGCCACTATGGAGAGCATAGGATCCAGCACAGGGAAGAGGGGAGAGAGCCCCAGAGAGAGACTGACTTTGTAAGAGCTCTCATTTCAAAGGGAGAGGCCTGCCCCTATACTCCAAGGATGCTTTAAACATCACCAAAAAAACCCAACTCAAAAGCAGGGAACAAAAATCCAACTTCAGTTATGTAATTTTAGTCACTGATAGCCAGTTGATAACTTCAATTCAATTTTAGCAACTCACATGCAGTAATTTTGGGCTTCCCTGGAACAAAGATCTGAACAGAATGCTGGTCCACGTAACATCCAGTGAGTGTAAAGTCTGGGATCCTAAAGTACAGCTACAAAAAGAGAGGAAAAACACAATCAGAGGCACATTGTCACCCTTGCTGTGCAAATCCTGGCAATCTGTGTCACATGCTCTGCGTGTGCAAGGATACTCCAAAGTGACAGGATGTCAAATCCTCTAGGCAGGAAAACAAAACTCCATGCTGAGAAGATGAGATTTTAAATCAATGTATCTCCAAATGAAGACAAGAAAAAAGTGACTAGTGAGGCCTCTTTTCCCAGAGCCTGTGACTTACTTTGACATAAGCAGTGTTCCCAGTGCACACATAATCAGTCGGGTGCTCTGCATGCGGTGCCAAAAGACACAGTTCCAGTCAGGGAAACCTCCAAAGATTTAGGGAACTTCTGTCCTAAAGGCAGAGACAGCATGCATTAGATGTCACACAGCTGTGCCCAGGCTGCAGGGAAGGGGCTGGGGAAGGAAGGGCAGTCACAGGGGGGAGGTCCTTACCAATGACCCAAACCAGGAGGCTCTTCTCCCGGGACAAATCCAGCTGGCCATAACTAACCTTGTACTCGAACTGAGCAATGGGGCCCCTAGATGGGAGAGAGGAGAAATAAAACCACTGCAATTACTATCATTCAGCATTTGTTAATGCCTGTTTTGTTACAGAAAGCCAGGAAAGGCTGACAGACATTATTTATGTGCATACAGACCAATCACACCTATCTGAGCACACTGCTAATTTATGAGAAGAAATTACAGAGCAGGAGGAAATCGCTGTGCTCTCAGCCCAGTAATCATAAAGGAGCTGTTGATGTTTTAGTTCACTGCTAGTGTTTTACTAACACTATGATCAGCACCAGCAACTTTGTATCATTCCATCTTTGAATTTTCATGATAATTAGGTGGCAGCACGGTCGTGGCAGCTGTCAGAGAGGCTTAGATGAAAACTATCGTTTTAATTTGAAATAACTATATTTTTGATAAGCTGATCTGTGGTTAGGATTAGCAGTCTTAAGGAACAGGTAACCCTGGGTTGGAAGTGATCTCCAGCTTAATCCACCTGGGGGATTGTGGCAGTGCTTCATGTGAGAAGATGCCACAGGGAAACAGGATGAACAACTAAGAAGTGTTTGGAATGTTACCAAATATTCTGGTATAATTCTGTATTCCACCTCATTTCACCAAGGTTGGTGCTCACTGGTAGCTCCCTGAGGGAGCATAATCTGTTATACTGACTTCTGACAAATTTATTTTGGGAAGATAGCAGAGAAATGGAAGAAATTTATTTAGCTTTCTTCTTACCTGTTGAAGAAAGGTATACGAGCTTCACAGTACTCAAAAGAATTCTTTATGCTTTCATGGAGCTTTAAATTAACTGTTATTTTTATCTGTGATCCCTCTTCAACGAGTTGGTAACATCCCAAAATTGGTGGAACAGGAACCTGGAAAAAACTATATTAATTCTCAAGATATATTAACACCATCATCACAAGATTAGTTATATACTGTTTTCATTGATAAAGTACTTTAAAAAAGACCCCAAAAACTTATTAATTAGTCACTGTGCTAAACTCTTCAGGCTGCTTGTGATAAGAGAGACTTGGGGGCCATGCACTTGACATCTCAGCCTGGATATCATTTCCCTAATTCAAGCATTTAAGTGGCTGATTTAAAATAAGAGCAACGTTGCCAAGCAAAGACATCAGTAACTCCTAAACGTGACTCAGACAACTCAAGTCCTTAAGTGCCTTCCAAGCAGTTTATTACATAAAAACCATTTTATATAATGTTTTTCTGTCTATATTGGACTCAAACTCACTGCAGCATGCCCATGTAGGCTGATGGCCACAGAGGTGTTTTCATTTCTGTTTGAACACTGGAAAAAAGCAAGGGTTGGGAGTGTGCTGTTACCTGGGAAGTGTAGTAACACAGGTCGAAGGAGTCTGAAGGAGGAATGAAAGGGAATTTGTAAGGTCCATTGTACACAGAGCTGTGCAGGGGCTCAGCACTGGTGGACAGGAGCATGGCAGGGTCCACGGAGGTCGCACAGTGATGGAGCATGATGTCCTGCAGCGGGGGCGCGTTCGTCGGGAGCGTCAGGCTGAGGGTCACGTTTGGTGCAGATCCCTCTATGTCACACTGGGCAAAAGGAAGTCAAGACATGATTCTAAAATACCTGAATCAAGCCATGAGATGTTCAAAAATAAAGCACATCTTCAGCATTAAAAAGAAATAAAATCCCTACCAATTTTCAGTTGGCTTGGATCATTAGTACTAACCACCGGAACTAAGACATCAGTCTCACACCCTTGCTGACAATTTAATTAATTAGGTTGTTTTCACAACATCCACTTAATGGATTCCAGCATGTTCTGGATGGCCTCTGTTGGTTCCATGCCAGCTCTATCACTGCAGTGTCCCTTGTCTCATCCCCAGCAGGCCACGATCACACCTGGGCTTTCTTCTTGTGTAAGGCCATCCACCCACCCTGCAAAATGACCTGGGAATTGTCCCTCTGGGAGCAGGAGGCTGCTCACCCACACAACCCCTACCAGCATGGCAGGTGGGAAATGACCCAAGCTTTGGAAGTGCAGCATTTAGGTCAGCCTCCTCTGGAGATGAGATTCCCACTGCATGCAAATAATTAAATTAGCACTTTATTAGCAGGTCTCTCTCCTTGTAAAACACTGGAAGTTATAAATGCAGTGTGCCAAGATGATATTGTGTGCTTCCTAAGCACAATTCAGAACAAATAATGAATTATAGTTACAAATTTTAATATCTTTCATAACTACTATGGATGTATTTAGTCAATAGTCCCCAATTTGCAATATTAAACAATGAGATATTTTAATATTAAACAATGCTCAAGGAAGCCCATCCCTGGAAGTGTTCAAGGCCTGGTTAGACAGGATTTGGAGCAACCTGGTCGAGTGGAAGGCGTCCCTGCCCATGCCAGGGGATTGGAATTGGATGCTCTTTAAGGTCCCTTCCAACCCAAACCATTCTGGGATTCTACAATGAAAACCAGTCACATACAGCAGGGGGTTGGAATTGGATGCTCTTTAAGGTCCCTTCCAACCCAAACCATTCTGGGATTCTACAATGAAAACCAGTCACATACAAACCATCCAGAATAATTATACAACCAGTTTCTTTCACCAGGTTCCTTATCAACTGTTCTTATGTTATGAAACACCAGCATTTGTGGGATCAAAATGTTGTAGTAGTAGTATAAGGAAGGACAGATTAAACTTTCATTTGGCAGGAAAAATAATTAAAATGCTCATGTAAAGACACTTGTAGAAGGCATTTAAATACCTCAGCCTGGATATATTTTGTCTAATTCAGTCATTTTAGTGGTTCATTTAAAGTAAGGACAGTGCAGCCAATGAGTCAAAGGTACCAGTAACTCCTGAATGTGACTCAGACAACAAAAATCAGGAAAATTTTCAACTCAATATATCATTTTACATCAAATAAGTATTCACTTTGCACATCAAACGCTCTCACCTTGCCGTTCACAGCTCCATAAACCTGCCGCGTGTCCACCACATCCCTCTGCTCATACTGCATACACTTGACCTTCTCAGTGATGCAGACATGAACCTGGGGTCTGCCTTTGTAGCTGCTGGATCTCCAGGCTGGCTGCTCCTTATCCGCAGGATGTCCTCGAAGGAGCTGTTCAGGCTGCGGATGTTGGTGTTCAGGGGGGTGCCCAGGGGACAGGCCTGGATCAGCAGACTCCGGAGCTGCCCCACCTTGGCACTCAGCTCAGCCTGGTTTTTGCGGCTGGGAGAGACGTAGTTCATGATGCCCAGCAAGAGAGCCAGGCCCTGCGAGAGCCCGCGGGCGGTGAGGAGGGGCGGCCGCGGCTCCAGGCTGCCCTCCACCAGCGGCACACAGGCGTAGGTGAGGCCGCTCTTGCGGAATGCCAGCACGGGCCACAGCTCCCCCGCGGCGCTGCTCACGGAATGCACGCACGAGTGGCTGATCCTGGTGCAGGTGTCCCGCTGCTCCACGAAAACGTGCTCGTCCACCAGCCTCAGCTCGAAGAGCAGGGCCTTGAGGAAGGCGCGGTCCGAGGGGATGGGGACGTGCGTGGAGCCATTGAAGGTCTCGGCGCGCAGCTCGACCGTGGGGTAGCGCCTGCGGGGAGGGAAGGGAGCGCTCCGTGCCACGTGCTGGGGGAACCAGGGCACTGGGAATAGTCCTCTGTGCTCTGAGGGATGCTGACTCCCAGAGAAGCACTGCTACTCAGTGCCACATGCAGGAACCCAGGGCACTGGGAGTATTTCTGTGTGCTCTGAGGGATGCTGACTCCCAGAGAAGCACTGCTTCTCAGTGCCACATGTGGGAATCCAGGGCACAGGGAATATTTCTGTGTCTGCTCTCACGGGTCCTAACTCCCAGAGAAGCACTGCTTCTCAGTGCCAAGTGTGGGAATCCAGGGCACCGGGAATATTTCTGTGTCTGCTCTAAGGGATTCTGACTCCCAGAGAAGCACTGCTTCTCAGTGCCAAGTGTGGGAATCCAGGGCACAGGGAATATTTCTGTGTCTGCTCTGAGGAGGGGTCCTGACTCCCGGAGAAGCACACTGCCCATAAGAAGCACCTTTGCCCATGGAAAGGGCTTCCAAGACTTTGGGATAAAGTAGTCTATCAGAGTGTGAAAGATAATAGAGAATAGTGTAGTTTGTCACAGGGTGAGAAATTTAGGTTTGGGGTTTTATAGTATGGAAGTAGATAGGAAGCAAGATGGAGGATTTTGGGCTTCTTCATCTACTCCATTTGCTGCAGTGTTGGTGGCAGCAAAATAATTGGGTGAGAAAAGCCACAGTGCAGAGGTTATGTGGACAGAAAAAGGATGAGTTATTGGTAGAAAGGAGGAAATAAAGTATGTTTTAAGAGTTAATTGGACAAAACAACTTTAAAAGACCTTGACACTGTACATCTGTAGCCATTTTGCAGTGCTTTCCTGTCTGCTAAGTCTGGTGTAGATGGCATGCCAGAAATTTTGTTAAGATAACAATAAACAACAAGCTGAAGACCGAAAAAGTCCCATTCATCTCTCTATCCTGGCACAGAATTGTTACAGGAGGGTTCCCCCATCAGAGGAGCCCCCTGTGGGACCCAACAAGAGGGACAAAACCCTTAACATGCCTTTGTGCCACCCAAAATATCACCCCAAACCAGAGCTTCCAGGGGCAGAACCTCCCAAGCCCTCTTCTGGTGTCCTTTTCTACCACCTTTTTAAGGACACATTGACAGTCTGCTTCCTAAATTGCCATGGAATTTGCAACCTCAGCAACATGGGACTTTGTTATATCTGTGACCTCCATCTGCAGCACTTCCCTCCTGCTCCTGAGCACTTCATGGATCTTATCCTGTTGCCTCTAAGTCCCACCTACATCATCGTCTCTTAACTGAGTAGCTGCAGGCAGCCACATTTCCTCAGGCTTATTTTCAGTGACTGTGCTTTTTTTTTTTTTCTTTGATTCCAAATCAAGCATCAAGGGCTTTTGGGGTTGGTTTGGTTTTTTTTTGGTAAGGGAAAAGCAAACATAGAGCAAAGCCAGAGCTACAAAATTTGTAAACAGGATACAGATGAGAACAAAATACCTCCCTGTGGTCTCACATTTTACTCTGAAGAGCAAAGAAACAAAGTGGGTTTACAGCTCTAAAATTTATGAGGCTTTGCAGAGCCAGGGTGTTGATAAAAAGCTATGTGTAACCTTGGCGAGCAGCTCTTATTTTTGGCCAACATTTCCAAAACAAGGGAAGAGGAGATATTTCAGTCTGGTTTTGTCTTAGTCAAGTCCCAGTCTCTCTGTTCCATTTGCTGAAGCTGTCCCCACACCACAGCAGCCTCTTCCTCCTCCCACTGAATTTTACCACCTGAGTCATTAGATCATTAGTTAGCCCTTCAGATCCCAGTTTTTCAGTATTCCCTTCTAAAAGTGATGCAAACTCAACAACAACAAAGAAAAAAAAAGATGAAAGTTTCCAGGGATGAATGAACTTTGGTGACTCAAGAGAGAGTCCATCCTTATTGCCTGAATTAAGTTATGATCAGCTCAAAAAAAAAAAAAAAAAAAAAAAAGAGGGGGGGAATGCTTTGATGTCCCCGATGTCTTCCCTGAGGTCAAAGATCAGGGCTCACGTATCTCCAGCTGAGTGCCTAAGTCCTGAAACCAACAGTTTCCATGTGATCCGGGCATTCTTTATATTGTCTGCGTGCTTTGTTGAATTTAAGGTCAGTTAGGAGGATAAACTTGGGGCTTCCACAGCCCTATTATTTCCTCTGGGAACTTGAAAGATCTAAGTCTGGAAATCACTTGAAGCATCGAGGATAGTTTGCCCTTTTCAAAGGAGTGCTACTCCTTGTCTCTGCCGCTCCCTGTGTGACAAGTCACTTCAGACAGCCCTGTCACCAGCCCCCCCTGCTCCGTGGTGATTACACTCTCCGAGGTTTTGGGGACAAGGCTTTCTCTTTATCTGTGTTTGTAGAGGGGAGGCCTCATCTCTAGTCCTGTAGGTAATACAAGGACCATAATACTAATCCTAAAACAATCACAGGAGTGTCCAATGGAGAGATCTGTCTGCACCTGAAGATGGAAGATAGTCTACTTACTCTTTTCTTGGTTGTCATTTTTCTTTACTCATAGATTCTCTCTTTGGTTTTACTGAATTCAGACTACAACTATAGGTCACTTTATCCAGGTCTTTTTTTTTCTCCACAAACTTTCCCTAGCCCCAGTTATTTTTCTTCTCATTATTTGGATTTCTCTGAAGTCACAGAAGGAAAAAAAAAAAAAAAAAAAAGGGCAACAAATCTTGCCAGCCCAACAAAAGTAACCTGCCTAGCCCAAAGTCTTCCTTTATACCATGTTAGGAAGGGGAAGAGCTGGGCAAAATGTTAACAGTGACAAACAAGAAAGAGGAACAGAGCATGGAAACTCACGTGCAAAATGCAGAAGCTGTGAAAAAGCTCCCATATTTAGTTAAAAGCACATTATGTGACTCTGATTCTGAACTTTGGAAAAACGGAGTCAGAAACACACAGCATCCAGCAGCACCGGGATGAGACGAGGCATTTATTCAGTATCAGATGGTTTTGGTGTTTTTGCATCTGCCCCACAGGGCAGCAGTGTGCCCCCAGGACACCCAGAGCCCCCGATCCCCCCAGGGCACCAGGATTTCCTTCAGGACACCCAGACCCCCGATCCCCCCAGGGCACCAGGATTTCCTTCAGGACACCCAGACCCCCAGAGCACCCGAATGCCCCAAAGTACGAGGATTTCCTCTAGGGCACCCAGAACCCCCGATCCCCCCAGGGCATCAGGATTTCTTTCAGGACATCCAGAGCCCCAGAACACCCGATACCCCCAGGGCACCAGGATTTCCTTCAGGGCTTCCGGACCCCCAGAGCATCCGAATTCCCCGGGGCACGAGGATTTCCTCCAGATCACTCAGACCCCCAGAGCAGCCGCGCCCCCTGAGGGCATCCGCTCTCCGCAGGGCGCCCGGTTCCCTCCACAGCATCCGGACCCCCAAGAGCATCCGCTGCCGCCAAGAACACCCGGTCCCTCCAGGGCACTCGGATGCCTCAGAGCACTGGATCCCCCCTAGATCACCGGGACTCCCCAGGGCACCCAGCCGGACGCTCGGACCTGCCCAGCCCGCCGTGCCCGCACCCCTCCCCGGTACCGTCGCTACCTGGAGAAGAGCATGGCGCCGCCGGCCGCGGGGTCGTGCCTGAGGAGCCACAGCGCCCGCAGGGCCATGCCGACGGCGGCGATGGTGGCGGAGATGCCGCCGGTGCCGATGGCGGCCGGGGAGGAGCCGCGGCCGCGCCGTGGCCGCCCGGCGCAGCCCCATTTCCGGCGGGCGGAGG